>NW_010175744.1:0-9248 GCF_000695765.1 Mesitornis unicolor
AACTTCATAAGGTTTTTGTTAGCCCACACTTCCAGCCTATCCAGGTCTTACTTCACGACAACTCTCCCTTCCAAGGTGTCTGCTTCCCTCCTCAGTTTGGTATCAGCAGCGAACTTCATCAGGATACCCTTGATGCCATCACCCTGATCGTTATGACTATATTAAACAGCACTGGGCCCAATATTGACCCCTAGGGAACTCCACTTGTGACAAGTTGCCAGTTTGAAAAGGAGCTGTTTACCACCACCCTCTGGGTGTGGCCTGTCAGCCAGTTCCCCACCCATAGCACAGACCACTTGTCTAGACCATAACACATCAGTTACTCTAGGAGAAGGCTGTGGGAAACCACATTGAAAGCCTTGGAGAAATACAGCTAGACAATGTCCACCACTGGCCTACATCAACCAAGCAGGTTACTTTGTCATAGCAGGTAATCAGGCTTGTCAAGAGCAATTTGTCCTTGGCGAATCCACGTTAGCTTTTCCCAATCACTTGTGACAGTGCCTCGGGAGGGTTTGTTCCATAACTTTCCCAAGGATTTATCTCCCAGAGAATTATAGACATATGGGCCTGTAATATCCTGGATCCTCCTATAAGCCCTTCTTATAGATGGTGGTGAGATTAGCCTTCTTCCAGTCTTCTGAGATATCCTCTGATCTCCATGACTCCTCAAAGATTATGGAGAGCAGCCTCACAGTGATGTCAACCAGGTCTCTTAATACCCTGGGTGAATATTGTCAGGGTTCATCGCTTTGTAAGCTCCTGTAACAGTTCACATACCAACTTCTTCCTTCACTGATGGTAGGTCTGTGTTTGCACCAACCTGGATTTTTGTTCTCAAGGCCAGGCCCAACAGTATTAGGAAAGACAGAGGTGAAGAAAGCGTTGAGAACCTCTGCCTTTTCAGTGTTGCTGGTGACCAATTCACCTCTCCTGTTTAACAGTGGGCCAGTATTTTCCTTAAGTTTCTGCTTGTTGTTTATGTACCTGAAGAACCCTTTATTGTAGTTTCTGACATCTCTGACCAATTTCAATTTCAGCTGAGCTTTTGCTCTTCCAACTGCATCTCTGCATGCCCTGGCAATACCCTTGTAGTTTTCAACAGGTATTATTCCACTTTTTCATCTCTGGTACACTTCTCTCTTGGTTTTGAGCAGACTCAGAAGCCCACAGTCAAGCCAAGAGGGTCTCTTGCTCCACCCACCTTCCTTCCCTTTAAGGGAGATGAACTGCTCTTGTGCTTCCAGGAGAGTGTTCTTGAAAAACTCCCAGCACCCACTACCTCCTTTACCCTCCATGGAAGCTTCCCAGGGAATCCCTCCCAAATGAGCATTGAGCAAGCTGAAGTTTGCTCTTATGGAATCTAAAACTTTCTCTTAGTACTAACCTTCAGTACTGATTATTTAAAACTAACGAGTTTCACATTTTTACTAATTATTTTTCATCTGAATCAGTCCTCCAGTCTGATTCATACTACAGGCCCAAAAATGGTTTCACTAGCACATATGAGAAGCAATGGAGAGTACTTAAAATTCTGTTACCTAGAGGAAAAATACATTAAAACTAAAGCCTTAACTTCAACTCATTATTCTACTCTCGGTTCCTGTGCAAGTTTTCAAATTGTAAGTTAATGAAAAAAGTGCTTAAATAAGTTAAAATGGCAACTGCAATGGAAGTAATATAAAGCTACCAAAAAAAACCCAACCCACCTTATTTGTTCTATTTTAAAAGACACTGAACTGCATGTTTTGACTAATGCTGAAAATTATATCCTGAAATTTGTCAGAATTTTTAAATTCTCAAAATGCAAGCAGAAATCTAATGAAAAGCATATTCACAATCCAATCTGCTTTAGACGTTATAACAAATCTATATTGAGACGTGAATCATAATCCTCAAAACACCACTGTGAGAAAAGGAAATGACTTAAAGCCATTTTAACAAACAACAATTAATTTAACAACTTACCACAAAGGAAATTCGTATGTAGACATGTAGTGCTCTGATTGTAATTCATAACACACTTTCAGTCACTCCCTTTACTATAAACGAGCTCTTAATTCTACATCTTAATTAAACAAGCTCTTTCGTGAATGCTGTGTAGCAAATGCAAGAACCATAAAGGAAGCTATTTTGTCAAAACAGCCCTGATGATAATCCATGTGTCCTCTCATATTCTAAAGTGAAAGAATCTGAGAAAGAATATTCTTCAACTCCAAAATACACTTAATAGGCTTTTTGTTCATCAACACAGTATTTTAATTTTGTAAGGAATACTTTCCTATCATTCTTTAGATACAAAGAATAGTATTCAGTATCAGGAGTAATACCTGATTCACTGCAAAATGCTGACAAACAGAGGCTCATTTTAAAAATGTACCATTCACCAAACTTCTTTAGGTCCATGAGCAAATTATCAAATGGCCTGTACTACTTTTGACAGTATCAATAGAACTAGTCTTGAAAACAAGCTTTGAACACACTAGACTTGAAAACAGCCTTTCCACGAGAGGAATTACAACTACTATGGTTATTTCTTTAATATTTAATTATTTTCTATTGCCTTACAAAATTTCCCTGGTCCAAAAAACTCAGACTAGACTGTATCAAACACAGCTCCTCTCCTTTCTCATAACAAAAATGGTCTGTAAGGAACTGAGATTATCCTCTCAGGTACACCTCTCCAAATACTGGCAGCCTTCTGCAAGGCTACACATGGGATCACTTAGTTCAATTCTGTCCGTTTTTAACTACAAATAAGTATTCTGCTAATGAACAAAATGAACATTGTTAATATTTGTAACAAAGACAGTCAAATGGTCTCTATAATGACACCTGAAGTTTAATGAGCATCATTTCAACTTTTAATTGTGAAGATACATCATTCAAACATTACATTTCAAATACTATATCTGCAGAACCTCACCAAGAAGGGAGGTTAAACCAAAAAGTAACTTACATGAGTTGTATGTGTAAAATACAAGATAAGTGTGAAACTAGAGGACTGGAAGTTGTAGAAGTATACCTACATGCATTCGGAGTGAGCACGATAATGGCTCAGCTTCTGGAATTATCTGAACCAATACTAAAACCTGCCTCCTAGCTCAGATATGTATTCTCCTCAGACTCATAGCCCATCTGCTTAATTCATTTCTGCAGCTGATCTCAAGCCTTTTGCAGTAGTAACTAGTTTTTAAACAACTATTTTAATATTCTTAAACTACAAATACACACATTTCCTTCCCTTTCCATCTGCTGAAAATACCACTAAAGCCTTCCCATTACCAAAAAAGTTGTATCAGTTGAGCACCAAGAAGAACAGTGTTCAATAACCAGAGACCAACCTGAAGCTGAACTCATGAATCTGTAAGGCTGGAAACCAAAGCTTAATTTCTTCACAGAATATAAATTTGCCTTATTCTCAGTGGGATAAAGAATAACAGTAGGCTATGGCATATAATTCTGGTACTGGAAAGTCTTGTGACAAATGTCAATCAGTATAAAAATCACATTATAGCCATAAACATTTTTCTATTACTATCCTTAATTTTGTATCATCTTACTAATTTAATGAAAACAAATGGTTCTACATGCAGAGTTATCCAAGTATGAAACGTCTACTCTTTTCTAAAATGGTACAACAAACATATGGTATAGCTTTTAGGTGATGCTTTCAACACTTACTTCAGATGGTATCAACGTTTGCAGATAGCCTTACCTCTATAATTATCAAGTCCACTAAACCCGCTACAGTGCACAAACAGCTATAAAGGCTGGCAAGAGGTAGGGAGCCATGTTTTTCATGAGCAAAAAGCACACCAGAATATTATGTATAGATAAAAACTTTAGATGGTCTATTTCTTCTTCATATAGCGTACCTGAGATTACCTGTATAGAAATTTGAAAGCTAGAATCCACAAGTATTGTGATGCTCACAGGGATCAAAGGAAGGATTTCCAGTGGTTAAATTACTGGACTGGAACTGAAGGGAAATAACTGTGTCCTGTCTTTGCCATAGGTTTTCTTCGCACTTTCAAGTATTAAATAATTTATCAGAACTTCTATTCCTCAGCTGCTAAAATAAAATAATATTTCTCTCTTCTTCACCCCAAATTGCTGCCCACCTTGTCTGTTCAATTATTAAGTCTATGAGGCATGAATTATTTTACACCTCTGCATATGTATCACTTAAAGAAATGAACCACTTCAGCCTCCAGACTCAGTAGACCAGTACTTAGAAGCTACAATATGTAACACTTAATCCAATAAGAAACACAAAAAGCTACTATAACAAAGAAAAATCTTAAACTGTATTCCCTATCAATAGTCTCCTGAAAGCACACACAAAGCTTCCTGAAACGCAAATACCAATATGCTAGCTGTCCTGCAGTCTTAATCATACTTCCAAAAAAACATGTTTATAGAGATGAGGTCCATCCTTGCCTTTTCATTAATATATTAAAATGACAACTGTAATATTTGTAACTTCATAGATTTCCTCACCTTAGGGAAGTAGTAACAAAAGAAAAAGTAGTAGCACTTTGAACTTAAACCTCCAAAACATTCAAGAATATATGTTTTGCATAATAAAAAACAGTATTTTAAAGAAATATGCCTTGAACATGTTTTGAAAGTACCAAAACATGCCAAGTATCTCATATTTAAACAAAATCTACTGTATAACATCCATTTAAAATAAAGATTTTTAATACCAGATGAAGTACAAACGTTGCAGATTTATAACTAAGTCTTTAAGTTCCAGGATACATAAATATCCCATAGACTAGAATTGTCATTTCAAAGTATAAACATAGTACAACAATGAACTGTAGAATGTTCCATCCATTACACCTTAACTGGATCCCAACAATCCTTATCCTATTAACATAAAGTCCAAATTGCATACAGAAAAATATTGATCTTAAAAAACTCTGTATGTTGGAACTGACATATTTATTGAAGTTATCATTCAATAAACTTAACATTTTTACTTCAAAACTTTGAACTTCCAGACATTCAAAAAAAGGCTAGAAAACCAGTTCCACTCATAACACAATTTACAAAATCTTAACCAACTTCAACTTCCTCTACATGAACAGGCACTATGCTACATAACAAACAAATAATAAGAAATGCAGATGTATTTTAAAAACATAAAAGAAATAGCTCGGATATAAATCTACAGAAACTGGAGAGGCTGCCCAGTTCCTAGAGTGTTTTACAAATGTCTCATGGTACCAATTCCCAGTTTCTCAATTCCCAGCACTGCTGTTATATAAGGCAAACACTATAATTCTTTTAAAGTCATATTCCTTTGTTTTGATGAAAATAAATTAAGCTAAAACATTTCCAAAGTTATTAAAAAAAATTACTACATCTAGACTAATCAGCTAAAATGCTTTCCTGCATAATTATTTTTCAAGCAGTCTTTTATAATTAAAACTGAGGATATTTAATTATAGATTAGTAGAAAATTAACATTAATGTCAACACTGAAGGGACAAAGTCAATATATACCAATTCACACTGTCCGGAACTATTTTTTAAACAAGCAACACCTACAATTGTAAGAAACATGAAAGAATATTGTCACTGTGCACTTATTTTGTATGCTTAATAAAAGCACAGATAATCACTTTGTTAATTTTGTCAACACATGTGGCCTTTACACAAAGGAAATACCATTTTTAAAATCAGCTGGAAAACAAAAGGGCTGCAAAACCACAAGAGGTAACACTGAGACCAAAATTTGGCATTTTACGTGGAACTACTTCATCCTCCTTAAAATTAACTTCAACATCAATATTTTTAAATGGAAACACGCTTTAAATTTTGTCTACGTGTTATGACAAACTGATTAAACCCCATGAATAGGAATTAAGAGGCATCTTACACAAAAACATTAGAACAGCTACATCAACATTAAACTGTATATAAGCCAAATAATTACAGCTTATGAAATAAAGGTTTGTCACTAAAAGAAAGTCAACTTTGGCTCAACACTGGAAGTACCATAAAAAAAAAAGAAAAAAGGAAGAAAGAAAGAAAAAGGAAATGCTTTGCAATTCACTTCCAACACAATGGATGTTTCCCCCTCCCCCAGTAATTTTTAAGCTTCACCTCCTTCAAGAACATCTTCCTGGGAGAAAGAGACATCAAGATAGCAGCACGGTTTTTTGTTTTGTTTAGTTTTCGTTGGTTTAGGTTTTTTCTTCTTCACATTAATGTTCTTGTCAACTACAGAAGCATAACAGTGAGCACTTGTTCCTATACAAGACTGGCTACATTGGATTTTCAGCATTTCAACCACTTTGGAAGGTGACCTCTCTTTCACTTTCCCTCTTCTCTCCCTGAGAACCACACTAGCTGCAAACTATGATTTTCAAGCTCCTTTTCTGCAAAATAAATACAAAATTTTGGGCAAAAGAAAATTATATTTCGCTGTCATACTAACAGCATGTACTCCATTACAGGAAAGTTTTATTTCTTCTGGTTTATCACGTATCCAGTACATGGAGCAACAATACAATATTCCTGACCTTTAGTCTATAGCTTCAATAATACATAAAATTGTATAGATCTGATGTCTCATCTGCTCTTTTGATTTACTACACCCAGCAGCAAGACTCAGTTTAGGTCATGACACTACAGCCATACACCCTGCAAAGCACAACTCCCAAAAAAGGGGGGCTGCAGTCCAGACCTGGAGCACGAATAAGACCCACAACTACGTTAAACCTCCAGACATGAGGCTTCCTCCGTCCCTGAAACGGATCCCAGATTTCTCCTTATTCAACTCTGTCAGGGCGTGGCTTCATTCAACCAGAGCTCCCACTGCAAAGGCTTCATGAAATCTCCTGGTCAGCCTGCAAGTGGCTCAAGCCAACACTCTGCCTCCTGCCAAGTGAACCCCAGTAAAAACGACAGTAGTACCTCCTCACATTGAGGCACCAAATTTAAGCCCATAACAGAACTCTGATGCTGCACAAGTACTTGTGTGCATAACGGAGCAGCTCCTTCAACCCAACACCTCACCCAGTCTGTCTCATCAGACGCATACGCTGTTCCTACCACCTTAACCACAGGTAGCCAGGGAACAGCAGAGACGCTGCTGCAGCCTGCCTCTTTAAACGCTCAGCCGTGGCTGTACTGCTCTGCCATCCAGGGTAGTAGCGGTAAATTTCCGCCTTTGTGGAAGATTCCTCTGGAAACATGACTCAATGGTTTTCCTTACCTGCCACACTTGCATACAAATCTCACATTACTTTATAATATGCTGGCTCATAGATTCTTAAATCAGTCAGTTAGAATTTCCTAATTGTGGAGTCTAGGGCCTTTGTTAGCTGTTGTTGCTCCATGCACAAAAGGAAAGATTTTGTTAACACAGCTGTAAAACCTATTAATTAAAGGCACATATACATGGCCACACTTTCTACAATAAAAATAACAGTTACTTGGAATTAAAATTATTTGCTAGATTAATTACTCTAAACCTTCCTGTACAGTGTAGACTATTTGAAGCTTCACACACACAGAAAAGGAATTAAGTAACAGAAATCTTAAAAATAACTACATACTTATCTATAACAGTAATTGAAACACGTGCATATTCCCTGAAAGTAAAACATGCAAACAAAACCGAACCTGGCTCAAGCCAAAAAATTCCTCTCAAACATCTTTGCACTGAACAGTAACAGTATAATCTTTCTACCTCCTTAACAATCTACTTCTCAGAGACAAGTTTTACGAAGAACATGCTTTGGGAGTTAGTGTGCAATTCATAAATGCCCAGAACACTGTCAGAAAACTGACAAAATATTTAAGGTTTGTTTTTTTTTAGTGTACACTGCATGGATTCATACATTGATACAGCAGGAGAGCATACAATGATATTTCTAGAAATGTACTTCAGAGCTATCAAAATGCCCCACAACTTCAGTCATCTCACACAGGCTGTCTGTAAATACTAAAGCTTTAGTAGACTGCTATAAAAAAGAAAATGCATTACATACAAGAAAGGACTCAAAACTCAACTAATATGCTGAACTGCTGCCTGCATTACTTAATTTTACAGTACGCAAAATAACCTAGTGATGTTATGCGACAGACAATCTAACTACCTACGATGCTTTTATTTTCTGCCTGGCATCCTGAAGCTCTATTCCTAGGATTCTCTCGAATATTTCTGATAGCCTCAACAGCACTCACAGAGCAGACATTCATTCTGGTCCACTAACAGTTAACGCACATTATCTAACTGACATGTCTGACATGTCACTCCCCTACCTTTTCGACTTATCAGAAGAAATGCGCTTATAAATAACTCTAAAAATCAAAAGGAAACCACGAGGTTTTTAAAAATACATGCACAAAGAAAAGTGTACTTGCTTTTCCCTCCATCCCTTCCCCCTCCCCCCACGTCCTGACATTGAGCTTTTCCAATCATGCCAGAAATAAACACCCAAACACAAGCAAGGGCCTAGGCTACCGAATTCAACACGTTTTAGAGTTAGGTCTTCAGATCAACCAAGACCAGCAACAGAAAAAAAAAATCCTTTACGTGTAAATACTGGCATACAGCACAGGCACAACAATAGGATGAACAAAGTGTCAAATGCAACGCTACTGACAGGAACGAGTCAGAAAGCAGGAACCAGAAGAACAGAGTCCCCTGCTTCAGTCGTGTAGTATTTGAAAAACAGTTCGACTTATTCTGTTGTCCAAACGTTTTCTTGGCATTTAGTCTTTAAGGACAGCTGGCAGACACTCAGCCTGCACAGCCTTTGTCAACAGCATACGGACGGGCAGCAGAATGTGCTACAGGTTGATAAGAAGGACACCGGTGCTGCAAACGCCCTGCTCTCAGCAGAAGAGCACCCAGAAAGAACTTGCAATGCGCAGGAGAGTTTCCCTCAACCTTCACCGGGGGCTTCACGCTCCAGGCGACGGGTATATTCGTTCCCAGTATTTGTTTCGTGTTTACCTCCCCCCCCTTCTCTTTCTCCTCCCTGTCCGGCCATCTTGGGCCGACAGAAGCAGCCCCGACAGAACCAGCCATTACTTAACTAAATGACAGGGCCAAGAACTTTTCACAGAAACAAACATCTCTCTCAAAAGCCCGGGCAGGCTCCGGCAACCTGCAGGGCCGTCCTGCTCTCTGTCAAGCAGCCCGGCGGCGGGGACGGCGGGGGTGCCCGGCGGGCGGGACACAGCTCTCGGCGAGGTTCTGGCACGCTGGAAGGCCGCTG
>NW_010175745.1:0-10245 GCF_000695765.1 Mesitornis unicolor
ACTCAATCCCCTCATCCAGATCATTGATCACAATGTTAAACAGAACTGGCCCCAAAACCCAGCCCTGGGGAACACCACTTGTGACTGCTCACAACTGGATTTAGCTCCATTCACCACAACTCTCTGTGCTCAATTTTTAACCCAGCAAAGCGTGTGCCCGTCCAAGCCATGCCCAGCAGCTTCTCCAGGAGGATGCTGTGGGAGACGGTGTCAAAGGCCTCGCTAAAGTCCAGGTAGACAACGTCCACACCCTTTCCCTCGTCCACCAAGCAGGTCACCTCGTCATAAAAGGAGATGAGATTGGTCAAGCAGGATCTGCCTGTTTCAGCAACACGATGCTCGAACGCCCGGCTCGCAGAGGTCTGTCCTACTTCCGACAAGATTTTTAAGAGCCAAACGTACCGTCCGTCGCGCGATCGGTGCAGGCTGCCGTGGTAGCTGCTGACTTTGCTGTGGACGCTGCCTGCCTTGCTCCTTTGGTCGTCCAGCATGGCCAGCTGCGTGGAGGAGGCGTGCGTGGAGGTGCCCTGGGTGGAGGTGCCTCTCGATTTTCGGATGATAGGGGTGTTGGGATCCCTCAGCAGAGACTGAGCGAAGTCCGGCTCCTGCAGCACCTGGCGACTCTCGTTTACAACTCTGAACAAGACATTGGAACAGTTAACATCAACAACTGCAGTAGAAAAGTATTTACACAAATATACAGATTGCGCTGTAACTGTTTTACAAATATAACAAACAAATATTACAGCTTGGCAAATAAGACCACGTATTTCCACGACAACATCTCTACTTGCCTCATTTCGGAGCATTTGCATATTTTAACAAAGTTCCTGAATCCTTCCCATTCGCTGGGTCTGGCCCAGACACGTGGGATAACAGCGGTGCATTTGCTTATGGTCTTCATTTGTGAATATTACAGCATCACAGAATCATCGAGGTTGGAGGAGACCTCAAAGATCATCCAGTCCAACCATCAACCCAACCCCACCATGGCCACTACACCACGCCCCCAAGGGCCACATTGAACCCCTCCAGGGATGGTGACTCCACCACTGCCCTGGGCAGCCCCTGCCAGTGCTTGACCACTCTTTCTGTGGAGAAATTTCTCCTCACATCCAATTTATTGAATATTGAATCCCGGGGATAGCGCTGCGACTCCACAAGCTGAGGTCACCCAGGGAACTGCCTCTCAGGAAGCCACTTCCTCACCCAAATGAGCATTTAAATCACAGAATCACAGAAAGTTAGGGATTGGAAGGGACCTCAAAAGCTCATCCAGTCCAATCCTCCTGCCGGAGCAGGAACACCCAGATGAGGTTACACAGGAAGGCGTCCAGGCGGGTTTTGAATGTCTGCAGAGAAGGAGACTCCACAACCTCTCTGGGCAGCCTGGGCCAGGGCTCTGTCACCCTCACTGAGAAGAAGTTTCTTCTCCAATTTCAGTGGAACCTCCTGTGTTCCAGTTTGTGTCCGTTACCCCTTGTCCTATCATTGTTTGTCACCGAGAAGAGCCTGGCTCCATCCTCGTGACACTCACCCTTTCAATATTTATAAACATGAATGAGGTCTCCCCTCAGTCTCCTCTTCTGCAAACTAAAGAGCCCCAGCTCCCTCAGCCGCTCCTCATCAGGGAGATGCTCCACTCCCTTGATCATCTTTGTAGCCCTACGCTGGACTCTCTCCAGCAGTGGATTAAACCTGGTAGCGGGAGGAGGACAGCGGCTGAAACACAACGGATGTAATAGTGAATTAGGAACTGGGCTGTAGCTCTCAGATCAGTGGTTGCAGCCCAACAGCTTCTCCATTTGCTGGGAAGGGCTGGCAGAGGGGCTCACGCGTCGCTGCTTCACCACATGCGATGAAAGGAGGAGCTATTATCACATCCTCCGCATTCCTTTCTTCTTTTTCCTTTTCTTTAATCTCTTTTCTGCGGGGAGGCCTTTCCCTCCCTCCCATGCTCTAGCTATCCTCTCATGTCCCGTTTCCTCTGCCTGGCTGCTCCTCCTCTTCATTTCTGAGCTCCCAGAGGACCACAGGGTGCCTGAGGAAGGGGGTTTGTATCTGCTCTCCCTCAGACAGCACGGCCAAGATAAGACCGTGTCAAGATTATACTAAGTTGTTGTTAGCTCCCTGTGTATCTTTTTAGGTTCTCTTTTGAATAAAGAAAAATTTACTCCAACGTGATGAAAGGTAATTTTACTTTAAGGCCAGTTCTGCTAAGGATGGACCAGTCAAAGTCATGGAGCAGTCGCTTAAAAACTCGTTAGATTTTAAAACAACTACTTAAAAGACAGTATTTATGATTATGAAAATCGCTATTCATATCTATTACATAGTCGTGTATATCGTCTCAATTATACCTCGGTGTAAATTAATTTCAACCTCACAGAAGCTCTAAGGCCTCCTTCCTTTCATCAAACTGGGCTTTGGCACTAAGGTGTAAGGGAAGATCAAAAGCAGAGATGAGTGCTTCTGTCTCGGTGACAAACAATGACAGGACAAGGGGTAACGGACACAAACTGGAACACAGGAGGTTCCACTGAAATTGGAGAAGAAACTTCTTCTCAGTGAGGGTGACAGAGCACTGGCCCAGGCTGCCCAGAGAGCTTGTGGAGTCTCCTTCTCTGCAGACATTCAAAACCTGCCTGGACGCCTTCCTGTGTAACCTCATCTGGGTGTTCCTGCTCCGGCAGGGGGATTGGACTGGATGAGCTTTGGAGGTCCCTTCCAATCCCCAACGGTCTGGGATTCTGTGATTCTGTGCAATCACGGTGGAAAGAATTCAGGTTTCATTTCAGTTGAAAGCTTTGATTCGGCTGTCTGGATAAGCACATTTCTAAATAACAATTTTTAATGCCACCTCTCAGTAAGAAGTTGTAACATCCCACTGAATCCTAATTCCTGTTAAAAAAATATTTCGAAAACAGATGGAGCGATGTCAGTTCGGCTCTGGGACCAAAGAATAACCATGGAAAAATAAGCAAGGATTCTTCTTAGAGCTTGTGCCCTAAAACCAGTGTTTGTGCTCTAAAAATGTGTGTTTGGTCCTAAAAATAAGAGTTTGGGCCCTAAAAATGAGATTTTTGACCCTAAAATGAGAATTTGAGTCCTGAAAATGAAAGTTTTGGCCGTAAAATGGGATTTTGGAACCTAAAAATGAGCATTTTGGCGCTAAAAGTACGAGTTTGTGCCCAAAAAGGAGAGGTTTGGCCCTAAAATGTGAATTTGGGTTCGAAAATGAGAGTTTTGGCTCAAGAAATGAGAGTTTATGTCCTAAAATTAGATGTAATGCTCTAAAAATGAGAGTTTGGGCTCTAAAATGAGACTTTAGGCATTAAAAGGAGATTTTGGGCCCTGAAAATGAGAGTTTTGGCCTTGAAAATGAGAGTTAGATGCCTAAAAATGAGAGTTTGGGCTCTAAAATGTGTATTTCTGCCTTTAAAAATCAGAGTTTTGGCCCTAACTATCAGAGTTTGTGCCCTAAAAGTGAGAGTTAGGTGTTTAAAAATGAGAGTTTGTGCCCTAAAAGGAGAGTTTAGGCCCTGAATTGAGATATTTGTCCCTGAAAATGAGTGTTTTGGTTATTAAATTGAGATTTTGGTCCCTGAAAATGGGTGTTTTGATTATTAAATTGAGATTTTGGGCTCTAAAACAGGATTTTTGAACCTAAAAATGAACATTTTGGCACTAAAAATGAGAGTTGGTACCCTAAAAGGAGAGTATTAGACCCTCAATTGAGATTTTGGGCCCTGAAAATGACAGTTAGGTGCCTAAAAATGAGAGTTTGGGCTCTGAAATGTGTATTTCTGCCTTAAAAATCAGAGTTTTGGCCCTAACTATCAGAGTTTGTGCCCTAAAAATGAGAGTTTATGCCCTAAAATGAGAGTTTAGGCCCTAAAAATGAGAGTTTGGGCCCTAAAATGGGATTTTTGGACCTAAAAATGAGCATTTGGGGGATTGGACTGGATGAGCTTCTGAGGTCCCTTCCAATACCTAACGGTCTGGGATTCTGTGATTCAGGGTTTTGTTGAGCTGTTCCTTGTCTTTCCTTGCTTCATTTTGGACAGTGAGAAAGCTGCTCCTACCTGTTCCTGCCTCCATGAAAACCCACCCAAATACTCTCCCAGGACTCCACAGGAAGAGGAGATGATCCCCAGCACTGAACCAGTTTCTCCAGGAGGTATCAGCACTCACTCTTTTTTCCTGCGCCCATGGAAGAAGCTGGCCCACTCAAAACAGGTCTTTTTGCTCCCGACCCAGAAGACTGAGGGTATCCCCACGACCAACGCCATGAGATATTTCATCAGGAAGAGAATCAGGTCCGGACGACTCATCTGAGTGACCTAAAGAGAGGAAAAAAAAAGGAGATTATACAAACCAGCATAGTTCACCACTCCATTTATTAAATGAACTCATTTAAAATCGCTGTCTCTGCCTTGAGCCAAAGTAAACACCAACAGGGATCCTTTGTGTGGTGGCTCTGGAGAGCGCGACCGAGTGTGCGGCACAGCCGCTGCCGGCTGAAACAAAAGCCTCGACTGCTGGGAGGTCCTGGCCTTCGCTTGTATTTCTGCTCTTTTGTCTGGGCCCTGAATGATTCTGAAATATTTTCTAGGCTGCAAATTAGAAAGACTCGTTTCTTGGGTGGAATTAACCCATATAAACCCAGGTGCTGCATTTGCTGTTGGGAGAAAGCCCAGTGAAATGTGGAAGGTTGTAGCCGCAGTTTCCATCGCTCAGGAGCTCCAGGCATTGGCAAGGTACGACTGCTTGAGTGTTATGGACACAGGAAAACTCCTTCTTATCCCCAGTTATTGAACAGGATCAACTGAATTTGAAAAAGCTCACCATGTCTGTTTTTGCAGACATTTTGATATGCAAAGGTTTGATCAGAAAAGGTGTTGAGAAGATGCAAAGATTTATTTCCAGGAAGGTTTTTAAGGTAGTTCTGAAATAAAAAGGCATCCGGTTTAGATTGGATATGAGGAAACATTGAGTGGAGCATCTCGTGGTGAGGAGCGGCTGAGGGAGCTGGGGCTCTTGAGCTTGGAGCAGAGGAGCCTGAGGGGGGCCCTCATTCCTGGGGATCCATTTGGAAAGCGCGAGGGTCAGGAGGAAGGAGCCAGGCTCTGCTGTGGGATGTCCAATGGCAGGACAAGGGGCAATGGTCCCAAGCTGGAGCACAGGAGGTTCAAGCTGCAGATGAGGCCAAAGTTTGTGAGTGTGAGGGTTCTGGAGCATGGCCCAGGCTGCCCAGAGAGGTTGTGGAGTGTCCTTGTGTGGAGACACCCAAAGCCCTGGCCGTGTTCCTGTGTGACTGCTCTGGTGATCCTGCTCTGGGGGGGTTGCACTGGGGGAGCTTTCCAGGTCCCTTCCAACTCCTGATATTCTGGGATTCTGTGAAAGAAAGGACATCCTGCTCTTTGGCAAAGCAAGTGATCAAACATCATTACACACATTTCTGGAAAATAAGCCTCCTTTTAAGGGCAGTACAACTACACAAAAGCTCACTCACATTCCCCCTCTCATCCGTGCAACTTAAATCCAGACTTTCACTTCTGCAACACTGCACGGCTATTTAGGAAGAGCAAAAAATACAACAGGCAGTACTGCAGACTTGGACGTGGTTGCATAAATTTGTGATAGGTTACATTAGAATTTGACCTGGAATATCCAAACTTCACACACCATGTCACGCAAGCGCCAAACGCTTTCCCAAAGCATCTGCTAACGTGAGCTGCTCTGCCACGCAACCGCGGCACTGAGAGCTCCAGAAATATGGGTCCTTATTTACAGAAAATCCCCCCGACAGTAAATACAATGTTGAAACGTTTCAGTAGCGCTTCTGCTATTTTAAAACGATAATTTATACATCCTCAGCTTCCAAAACTCAGCTTTCCTATTCATGTTCCTGCCTCCTGCTGAGAAAATCCCCAAAACTGGGACTGCTGAGGCAAGAAGGGATCAGCCAAAGCAACAACGGTAAAAAATCCAGTACCACGAAATTATTTGCTCTTCCTTTTCTCGGTAAATTCATTGTGCAGGGCTCAAACTCATCCCACTCACTCAAAACCTCAGCAGTTTTCTGAGGGATTGCTTAGATAAAAAGCTGCTGCTGTGATGCTCTCCTCACTTCTAAAATATTCAGCATCTTATTTACAACTTGGCTTTGTTGAGTGACTAAAAGAGGAGTCAACACTTCGCTGAATTCCAGACTTTGAGCTTAAACAAATGCAAACTTTTTAAAGCACTGATTTGGTCTATAAACCTCCAAAAATGAGAATACAGAGAAACATCTAAAGAAACAGCTTGTATTTATGGTTCTGACTGAAATATTTCAACTTCGAGTGAAAAACAGCCGCAATTTTACAACCACTAAAATTGAAGCGTGGTAGAATACGCGGTTTGGAAATTGAGAGATGGCAAGAAAAGGCAGGCAATTTTTCCTTTAAAAGTCGTCTTCTCGGATAAAATTTCTCTGCAGTATGAAGTTTAACATGAAAAGGTTTCAATCCTTTTATAAGAACAGCAAAATGGGTAAACTCGCATCACTGATCCTGTTTGCTACAAATATCAAAGTTTATTTAAGAAACATCCCCAAAAGCTGAACGAGTGACACGCCTGAAAGGAGAATAAGACATGGAAATGCAGTTACTAACAACTTAAAATGTATTTTCATGTCTTTACAAAACCCTTCCCAGCTGCTGACTTATGCCAAGCTCTGTATAGCAAATACTGTAATGAGGAGGAAACATCACTGATGTGAACTCTCTCTGCGCAGAATCCCAGCATGTCAGGAGTTGGAAGGGACTTGGAAAGCTCCCCCAGTGCAACCCCCCCACAGCAGGATCACCAGAGCAGTCACACAGGAACACGGCCAGGGCTTTGGGTGTCTCCACACAAGGACACTCCACAACCTCTCTGGGCAGCCTGGGCCATGCTCCAGAACCCTCACACTCACAAACTTTGGCCTCATCTGCAGCTTGAACCTCCTGTGCTCCAGCTTGGGACCATTGCCCCTTGTCCTGCCATTGGACATCTCAGAGCAGAGCCTGGCTCCTTCCTCCTGAAGGAGCCAGGATCTGCAGGATCTCCTCTTCCTGTATAGATTTACAGTGCAAGCAAAGCGCTGCTAATGGTTATCATGGTGTAATTTACTCAGGAGATGGATTTAAATATCATAAAATGCACACTCCCAGTGGCACAAGATAAAAAAGCCTAAGAAATACAGACATAGAGAAATGCAGTTATTGTCTGTGCTTTGATGGGTGCATGGGATGCAGCTTCTGCAGCTACAATTCAAGATTCCAGAGTATTTTAGGATGCTCTGTTGAAGGCATTTGTTGTTACAGTTTTGGGTTACAACACATTACTGATGTATCACAATAATTTTAATATCGTAACACGCTGCGTTCCTCTGCCCTCCCTGCAGGGATGTGGGACATCCTCATGCCCAACCACAGTGGTTTAAACCCTCAAGTTTTAGATATGCAGCTTTCAAAGCAGGGATCTAAAGGGTATTTGATCACCAAATACTCTCTGGGACTGCAGCATCACCCAGTTAACCCCGTTTTGGGGCTTCAATGTTAACCGCAGATTATGCGTGACAAAAACTATCACTTTTTGGCACAGATGGAGAAGCATGAATCCCATTAGAAGAGCAATCCCTTTAATATTGGAGCTTGACATTGACTGTGGATGCAGCCAATGAAGAAAAAAGCCCTCTTAAAGCTGATCCTACAGCCCAGGCCTGCTGCACTCACCGTATCAGCTGAAACAACATCTGTGAACATCTACTGTGTCATTTAATTCACTCATTTCTTCTGTTTCTCACTTGGCACCATTGCCAGACCCCTCTTTACAGCTGTTAACCTCGGTGCTCCCCTCATTTCCATCCACCAAAGGCTTTCAAAATACCTCGTATGTATAGGAAAGCCACTGACTCAAATCAAGAGATGCTGCAGACCTCCTCTGGGCCTCCAAAACCGGGGATAATACCTTTTTTTGTGAGATAAAAGCCTGGCTTTCAAGCGCGCTGCTCTGCTCTGCAGATCAGGAGCTGCCTTTTCAAGAGGGCAGTGTCAAGGCAACAGAGAGCAGAGGCAGCCAGCGCTGATATCCGTGAGGTGAGCACCTCTCCTAGAGGAAAGATAATACCCGTGGTGATTCTCCATTTCCCTCCGTACCCGATCGCTTCCCCAGAGATGCAAGAGGGGCTCATGCGCTCCGGCAACACGAGAATGCGGTGATTTAGCAAAGCTGGCACAAATCACTTGGGTTGTTCTTGAGTGACAGCCTGGTCATCGCACGCTGAGCTGGGGCTGCTGCAAAGGCAGCCGCTTATGGAGATGTGATTGGAAATCCTTGACAGGATTCACGCAGACACCGTGTGAGGGATTGATTGCATGGATCTACGTCCCTGAGCTGAATTTCTCTCGCTGTGCAGCCCTAGGCCTTCAGAGGCATTCAGCTAACAAGAACAAATACAGTCACAGATGGTTTGGGTGGGAAGGGACCTCACAGCCCCCCCAGTCCAACCCCCATGGGCAGAGACACCTCCACCAGCCCAGGCTGCTCCAAGCCCCGGCCAACCTGGCCTTGGGCACTGCCAGGGAGGGGGCACCCACAGCTTCTCTGGGCAACCTGGGCCAGGGCCTCACCACCTCACAGGGAGGAATTTCTTCCTAATATCCAGTCTAAATCTCCCCCCTTCCAGTTGCAGACATTCCCCCTCATCCCATCACTCCATGCCCTTGTGAAAAGTCCCTCCCCAGCTTTCCTGCAGCAGCGAGATGCAGACGCAGGGGTTTGGGTTGCTGCTCTGCTCTGCTCTGCTCAGACACGTCTCGCCAGCAGACGGGCACCGCTGCTTCCCCTGTTGCAGACCAACAAACAAGTTCTGTCAGATACAAAGATTGCGAACGCGATAGCGTCATTTCTGCAACCCAATTTTTCTCCTCCCATCTGCAGGGTTGGTCCACATCATCAAACACAAACGTATTTCCTTTGCGGATACGAGAAGACGTTGGTTTGAATGCACCGTTTCCCTACCGAAACACAGTGGCAGGTGTTGAGAAAGGAGGTTAAACCCATCAATTTCAGCATTCCTCCAGGGAAAACCACCACTTCTTTGTAGGCACGCTGCTCATTGAGGATGCTCACAGAACTGATTTTGGGAGATCTTCCCCTTCTGCCCCTGAACGATCAATCATGGTTGCTTTTTAGTGACAGAGACCAGTGGGCTCTTCCCCCTGAAACGTACGGTATCGCAAATTAATGAGCTCGTTGCGAATGGGCAGTGAGAGCACATCCACAGCACCTGTCCCCCTCCTTTGGGGCACGGCTCCACAGTAACGCCGATCATTCGGTATTTCCCCAGGGATGAAAAGCAATGAAATTCAAATTAACCCATCCTTTTGTTGAAGATGAGAGAAGAGGGGGAAGGACCAAAGGGGATCTGATCTAACGGGCTCAATTTCATAACCATTTCCATCACTGTCATTGCTTTGAGATGTAGAATATTACGCTCACGCTGCTCGTTTTAGAATCTGCCGCTGTAAAAATCAAGATATTTTTCCAGGTTACTAAAATCTCGCAATTTGCCTCATTTCCTCTTATCCAACAAGCAAATCCGTGCCCCCGTTCTGACTCCCAGGCTGCACAAGTTGAATTGAGAAACTAAACACAGGAGACTTCCCCGCATCCAAAAGAAAGGAAGAGAAACTTTTCTGGCTCTAAATACCAAGCACCACACGGCCCACGAGATATCCCGAATATTCTGAGCAGAATAAATGCCATCATTCAGAGCGGGGCACTTCTGGAGGCGCAGCTCTGCGCCGTGACGTGAGAACACGGATGCTCTTTGTTTCCCGCTCTCAACTTTGCCCATTGGCTCACATTAAAACAATTAAATTATTAGGACAATTATGGAAAAGAATGACTAATTATTCCCCATACTTACTTAATAACTACTCAGTTGCTATATAACCAGCGGGGAATGTGATCAGCCTGTGCAGGACTTGGGGCAGTAACAGATAGCTGTGAAATGTAACCCAAGCCAAAAATAAATAAATAAGATGCTGTAATAAAAGCTTATAAAATCACCATCTCAATGGGATACGGGCTAGGCTGGAGGAAACTTATTCACCACAGAAATAAAGTGTTAGCCCGAGCACTGCAGCTCCATCTCACCATGCCAAACTCATCTAAAATACCCATTTTCTTCAAGAATTTAATCTGTGTGTC
>NW_010175746.1:0-4111 GCF_000695765.1 Mesitornis unicolor
ATATATATATATATACACACACATACACACATATATAGTATCCTCTTAACCTCCTTTAAAAGACCAAATAAAATTAAATACCCTTCCTGAAAACAAAACCAGCCTTGCAGTCAATGTACCAACTTAACTATATTAATGGAACCACTTCTCAAAACCAGATTGGCCTCCACACCCCAAATATTCAATGGCGTTTACTGGATTTTTATTACAGCCTTCTGTCATGCCACTGTTGTTATTTTACTGTACAGTTGTAGAGAGCTCGTTTTTACCATCAGGGACTCATTAAGAGTGAGCAATTTGGTGCTTAATGAGTTGTTAACCCTGAATAAATATATTAAAATAAAAGCGTGATAAATTCAAATTGAATTGCATTGGGCTTGCTTTTTTTTGTTGTTGTTCAATAATGTTTTCTGTAGCAAGAGAAAGTACCATTTAAAAAGCAATTTTTATAAAATATCTTTCAGATCGTTCACATTTAGCTTGCAACATGTAATCCGTCTTTTCTTTGTATGGTTCTCACTCTTTCATTTCCTGGGATTTCCTTTTGGCTTATACATTTTCTTCAGCCATGGCAAAAGTTCTGATATGAAAGACATTTGGGCCCCTTCTCAAACATAGATTTTAAATATTTGAATAATACTCTTCCCTGTGTTATAGTTTTACTCCATTCCAAAGCACAACCTATACAGGTTTAGAAAGCTCCTGTTCTTTTGCATGGTTTGGATTTATAAGCAAAGTAATGCGAAAAAAATAGCAACACCCAGGCTGTTCTTCTACTTGCATTTGGCTGTGCCCAAGGACTGCTTAACAATCCCAAATGATCCTGTACTACTCCCTTTTCATTTATGACCTAACCAGAGGCAGTCACCATGCTCTAGCTTGTTCAAATCAACCAGCTCAACAGAAGAACTAAACCAGCAGCTGTTGGACATCTGCAAGTCTTAGTGGTCCACTAGGTGAATCATTTCAGTGTCTGAAGCTTTAAAAGGAGCCATTTGTAAACAGTTTGTATTGCTCCTATGGCCAACTCCAAACTACCTGTGGACGATCAGGAACGAGGTACAACTGTTCTACACCATCAGCTTTCAGGCACTGTCTGCAGGCATAGAGTTTTGAAATGCAGCAGACCTCCAAGCCGTATTATTCTAATCACCACTGTACTTTTTGCTCTTCACTGCACTGATCTCCTCAGTTATACTGCTCCTCTCTCAGGAAGTATGACCACATCCCTGCAGCTTTATTGCTTCCTGAGGAGGAATAAGCATCAGAGAAAGAGTATGATGAACTGACTGTAATCCTCATTCTCCATCCCCCTATCCTGCTGGTGGGGGGAGGAGATAAAGAAATCAGGAACAAAGCCAAAAGCAGGAAGAAGGGAGGGGTGAGGGGAAGGTGTTTTTAAGATCTGGTTGTACCTCTCATTATTCTGCTCTGTTTTGATTGGTAACAAATTGTTTTGTTTTCCCCAAGCCAAGTCTATTTTACCCATGACCATAATTGGTGAGTGATCCTTCCCTGTCCTTGTCTCGACCCACAAGCCTCTTGTTGTATTTTGCCCTCCCTATCCCACTAGGGGGGAAGGAGTGCTCAATTACCCACTGGGCTTAAACCATGACAAGAGAACTCAAAGCACTTCATACAGTCTCATTATAATACTATTTCTTGGATGGAACATGGCAACACAACTTTTTCTAGTTCAGAAAAAGAACCAATACCAAATACCAATTTAAATTATCCCGTACAATTAAGGGGAGCAGATACTGTGCACCCAAGCCAGAATTTGATGTAATACAACAAAACTAATATCACTGCTTGTAGAAAGACCTTACAGTGATCTGACCAAATGCAAAACACTTGAGGCTGCTGCTTTACTTCTGTACAGAGCTGAGGTGGGAGCTATTGCTTCAGTTTATTAAAAAAACTGCTCTGGGGGATTCGGGCATTTACATTTAGGGTTCCAACCATTTGTAAATTTAAAGTTCCTTACGGATGTTTTAGCAAATACAATCCTAAAAAAAGACTTGCTATCTTAATTGTGGCTTGTCTTTGCAAAAGGAAAGCTGAGAGGGTGCTCAGATACGTCAGCTAATTGACACACACATTTCTCTAGAGCGAAAAATAGAGAAAAAAGGAGTTCCTCCACTGCTGTGGTAAATAATCAATCAGAAATACAGTTACAAGAAGGGAGTACAGCATCACATGCTAAACCAACTGTTGTGACCCATGTACTGCTCACTCAGAATCAAACTCATTTATGACAACGGGCGAGTAAGTGAAGGAGTCGGGGAATGGCCCACTGTGGCAGATCAGTGATGACAACAAAAATACACTCTCTTCTGCCTAAATGGTGTGCCAAGTAGACAAATCAATGAATGCAATCTCCTCAAACTGGGCTGTATGACAGAGAATTGGCTGACCTAGTCCCATCTGATGCAATGCAATGAGAAGCCTATGTTGACCCAGAGACAAAGCAGAGAAAAAAAGCACAGAGATTTGCAGTTTCTGCTAGAAAACACTCATCTTTCCACTGTGAAGTTCATTTAGGGAGCCTGCTAATCTTATGAGAGGTGAAGGAATTGTTCTAGATTTCTCTTATGAACAGGAGGACCTTTATTTCATCTTTACGTATCAAAAACAACAAACAAGAAAGTCTGAATTAATATTTTGTCGTTACAAAGCCAGTTTAACGCTATAAACTTTGCTTACCTACTTCTGAGGTCATTCTTTTCGTTGAAGAGAAAGGATTAGCCTATTTCTCTGTTCTGTCATCATAACAAAGGTCCATACAATGTCCTTTCCTTCTCTACAAAAACAGGTAGCAACGTTTTAATGTGTAATACTAGGCAAGGTACAGACTGATGATACATCAGTTTTTATGGGCTAAAAACCATGCAACTCCTATTGATTCCTTTATTAAACTGATTTAGGCCAGTACTATCTCATCTGTATTTAACAATATTACTCGCAGAAAAAGGATTCGCGAGAGCAGAGAGACGTTTACATCTCACACAGCAAAATCAATCCAGGGACAAGAAAACCAGAAAAGAGGTAACACGTCGCAGTAGCAAGTTTTACTTGAAATTTTACTTGTATATTCTTGTGAACAAAGTATGAAAAATATTATAGGTATTTATTTAATATACCTCTCTTCCAGTGCAAGATTGTCTAACGTCTACCAGGACCTTAGCTTCTCTGTTACTACAATGGACATAATTTCCTTAGCAAAGATACGATGTTTATGAAGCACTTTGCTTATGTAGCACTTGAAAGCCCTCAGGTGAAAGAGATGACAGAAATACAGAACACTGTAATTACGTAGTGCATTTCCTAATTGCTTTGTCCTGTTTTGTTTTATAGGATTCAAATCATTAGCAAAAACAAAGGGAAGAGGCAAAAATCCCAAATTCATGGCACAAACACAAGGGAAACCACTAACATTCAAGCTTTAATGTTCCCCAGTTTGCTGAATCTCAACAGCAGGATGTTTCTTCTCTTAAGCAGTATCTGCATTCTCCTTTTCTTTAATTGCCATCCTTTCCTCTTTTTTAATAATCTTTTGTTCACTCTACCAATTCTTTTCCTTTTTTGGTGGTTACATTCAGAAAGGTTTGAGAGGGGAGACTGGATGAATTCATGTGTCCAGCAGAGTTTTTTTTTGCAGAGATGGGAAGTAAGGATATTGCAGTTATTTCTGTTACTATTTCAAAGAGGCACTGAGTCTTTGTTTTGCATAAAATTTGTTCCAAATTCACTTTTGCGTACTAAGCAATTGGAACATTAAGGAATTAACTTCCGAGCGGCCAACTCTCTCCATCTAGCCTGCTTCTCCTGTAATACTGTTGGCATTATTAGAGAATTAAATGCCTAAAAAGTCGGAGTGTAAGTAGAAACTAACTTTCTAATGACAAACAGCATTTGGACATCCATCTATTTTTCCAAGTGATTTATTGCCTCTTTATGACACCTTCAGAGACTTGTGGCTGACGCTGCTTACAGTACACAAAGCTACAAAGATGTAACCAGCTTAATCCTTTAATCTTGCAGCCATCGTTGTAAGGAAAAACTTTTTTACATAAGGAGAAGCTTTGTGAGTGTGAGGGTGGCAGAGCAT
>NW_010175747.1:0-1135 GCF_000695765.1 Mesitornis unicolor
AAATAGC
The DNA here is from genome assembly GCF_000695765.1 of Mesitornis unicolor. Taxonomy (NCBI): domain Eukaryota; kingdom Metazoa; phylum Chordata; class Aves; order Mesitornithiformes; family Mesitornithidae; genus Mesitornis; species Mesitornis unicolor. The sequence continues at coordinate 8 of NW_010175747.1, forward strand.
TTTTAGATATTATAGTCTAGATGAGAACTTCAATTTGGGAAGTTCCCAAACCACTCGTTACTGAAAGGTCTGAAAACAATGTAAGGGACGAATTGGCTGTTTTTCTTATCTGTTTTGCCTATGCCTTTTGCCTAAGCCCAAGAAGATGCAGGACTAGATGGGCCTTAAGTTCTATCTTTAATAGCAATTATAGAAGAGCAGGAACAAATAAAAATTGATAATTAATTATTTATAGTTGGAAACCAGGAGTAATGTATAATGAAGTAAAGATCAGATTACACATTATATGTTATTTTAGGAAAAAATAAATTCAAACTGAAATTATGATACTTTACTTTTCAGTCTGCTACTGCAACACTGGGAAACACTGATTTATGGAAGACCTTACGTTACTTAAGTCTGCTATTTCCATCTGAAGGACACCGTAACATTGTTCTTATATCGGATGGACACATTCAGAATGAGAGTGTGATCTTCCAGGTTGTGAAAGATAATGTCCAACATACGAGGTTATTTACATGTGGTGTTGGGTAAGTACAAAAGTAGCTAGCAGTTGGATTTATTGAAAATCACTGATAATTTATTCAAAGTGAGAGGTTAATAAGTTGAGAACTGTCAGACGCTTGAGTGTACTGTCTTAAATATATATGTATTTTTAAATGAAATGCAGAAATGTTTGCCTACCTTTAGAAAAAGAATGGAAAATCTTTAAGGAATTTCAAAGTCAAGATGCCTACATTAATTTCAGGTCCAGGTAGTCTTAACTGTTCGTATCTTTCTTTATTGTAACAACTTTACTATTTAAGAATATAATTGGAAGATAAGAGTTAACGTTTTGAAACTTTGCATTTCATCTTTTGATATAGTCTCATTTTAATAGTGCAATTTAAATGCAACATTAGTGTCTGTATAATTTTATTATTTAATTTTCATTTGTTTTGTAAGGTAATTACTTAAGGACAAAGTAAGCACTAAACTGCTCAGCAATCAAAGGAACCGGCAAAACCTCACTGAAATTCATCACAGTGTAGTTCAGCTGTTTTCAGTAACATCAAAATAAAGACCATTGGTGAGGGTTATGTTCTTCTAGGACTGTTTGTTTTTAATGACACCTTCACCAGAGCTCCC
>NW_010175748.1:0-1165 GCF_000695765.1 Mesitornis unicolor
TATTCAGTGTGTCATTTTTTCCTTAAATTTGCTTTCTGCTCTGTTCCTTGTTTACAAGTGCTAGTAATAAGTATGACAAGAATATATGTATTTAAAAGAAAGCAGATGCTGGTGATTAATGTTGTTAGATAACAACAACAACAAATGAAAAGCAAAACAACTCCTTCAAAAACATTCAGGTGACAAAAAATTCTGGTGAGGAGAATTTAGCTATGAAGACCCACCTGACTTCTTTGGGCTGACAGACTCTCATGGTCAGCATGTATTTCCACACAGTTGAATGCAAGGCCAAAAAATTGAAGAAAAAGTGGTATGTGGAATTTTAATATGGACTGCCAGATCCTGGAACTGAGTAACTTCGAAAAGAGCTGAGATATAGTGGGTAACCCATATGAACAAGAGTTCCCAGAGCAATACAGTGGTCAATACAGCAAACATGGTCTTTACTGACTATTCAATAAGCACAAAGAGGTGGAATTAGGACTACAAAACAAGAGCAGCACCGGAGTACTGTGTTTAATCATGCAGTTCACATCCACAATAGATTTTGGAAAATCTGAGTTGGTGCAGGAAACAGTTTCAGGAATGATTTGAGGCTGGGAAAGAATCTGCCTTGCAGTGAGAAAGTACTTACTTCATGCAGAAACATCAAGAGCTGATGTAATTACAACGTGCAAGTACCTACATGGGGAAGAGATTTCCAATACAAAATGACCTTAAACCAGTAAATGGCAGAATGCAAGCCAACACTTGGAAGCTGAAGTTAGCCAGATTTAGTCAAGTAATAAAGGTGGTGGGTTTTTAGGTTTTTTGTTGGTGGTTTTGTTGGGTTTTTTTCAGAGGATAATTAACTCTTAGAATAACTTACCTTAGGGGCATGGGGAATTCTCCAATCTTTAAATCAAGATTAGTATCTTTTAAAATAAGATGCAGTATAGCTCACACAGAAGTTCTAGCCTCACACAGCAATGACTGGGTGAGGCTCTTGGCAAGGCAAGATGATCTTGGAGATCTTTTCTGACCTTGCTAAAAATATTGATGGCTGCATTCAGTAAGCGTATATACTGCAGTATTGTATTAAATTCTAAGAAGCAGATGATTGTTCTTTTCTGTTTATAGGGTACTAATACAAAGCTCAGAGCATTTTGAAAGCATCAGTCTATGG
>NW_010175749.1:0-4308 GCF_000695765.1 Mesitornis unicolor
GGTGGAGTTTCCCATCGTCTCCGCCGTACGTGGCCGGCAAACGTGATGGTGTGTCACGGGGATTATTTATAGAGCATCGCCGTGACTAAGGTGGCCCGGTCGCTGTCCCGAGGTGAGCACCGTCCGGCCGGTATCAGCCCCGGGGTGACACCGCCAGCGTGCTGGGATCGAGGACGACGGCGAAATGGCTTTGCCGGTGGCTCGCTGCACCGGGCAGCCGCTTGCATCAGCGCTGAGGGAGCACAGGGAGAATGGGTTTTGCCTCTTGCTTATCACCAGAATAAAATTTGGGTTTTTTTTTTTCCTTGTTCGGGAGCGATGCGCTGGAAACTTGAAGTCAGGAGCCGTGTGAGCAGATGAACGCACCTCGGCGTGACTTTTATTTTTCTTTCTTTACCCCCCCCTCCCCTCCTCCTTTTTAAATGATCCGTGTCTTAACCGGAGGGAATGTGGACCTGAGTTTCCTGTTTGCTGTGTAAGCAGGGTGTGAATCAGCAGCGATTGACGGTGCTGCTGAGCGGAGCTGCTGACTCACAGGTAGGAGCATGTGCCGCCAGCCCCCGTCCCGTGTTGGAAGGGATCCACCGGGCTTCTTAAAAAGGCTCTCGCTGGGACGCGCGAGCCCAGACCTCTCGCTTTGGCTTGTGAGTGCTGTGGACGGCGTGTGGATGTGTGGATGGAGGGAAGAGGTGAGCCTGACCTCAAGGGATATCTCAGGAGATGAGTGCTGAGCTGGGCCCGGGAGAATTTTGGGGGAAGCCATCTGGCTGACAGCGAAAGGCGATGCCTGCGGGAGCACCTGGGAGCGCGGTGCCGGCTTGTGCGCCCTTGGAGGAAGTTTTGAAGCCTTCTGTGTCTGCAGGTTTCTGGTTGAATGGGGCTGTTGGTTGTGACGGGCTGGTTCATTCATACAGTTACTCCTAACACCCTTTGCTGGGGGTGTCACACGTGTGCTGAGCATCCCTGGTCTCTGCAGGCACCAGCAGCTCTGAGTCCCCATCTGACCTGAGCTCTTTTGCCGGCTGTGCCACATAGAGATGCTCGCATTTCTGAGTGCTTGCATTTTCTGCTGGAGCGGTGGATGCTGCTGGCAGCACTTGCAGCAGCTCCTCTTGCCTCTCCTTTTGAGTGGCCTGAATTTAAGTTAAATTTCCCTTATTTTCTTTAGGGAAATTCAGCAAGTGGTCTCAGGTTTGCTTTTGCTGGTTGCTTTCCCTTCTTGGGCTTGAGTTGATCAGGGTGGTAAGTGGAGGCTGTGAAGTTCCCAGGTTGGTTGTTTCAGTGATAGGTGCGTACCAAAACTCACCTGCCGTCATTTTGGCTTAGTCACGGGGTTGTCTCCTGCCTTGGGAGTTTTTGGGGATGCGCGTGGCTGGCCGTGACACGCGTGATAGGAATGGTGCCGGGCCAGAGCTTTGCCTTGCCCCGCGCTAAACATAGCTTGCGAGATAAACACCTCCTGGGGATTATGCAAAGCTTAGGAAGGATTTTGGCTTGCTTCTTCTTCTTCCCATTGCTCTTATCTGCTCCATCCAAATTATCTCGCAGGATCAGGTGTGTGGGGAAAAACGTCGCTTGGTCTCCACATGCTCTTGATGGTGCAGATCCGATGTTTGCTAAAATATGCAAAAGCTCCCCGTTGTCTCAGGTCGCCGAGGCTCCCTCGAGCTGTGTTTCATGGAGTGGGTGGCACTGAGGGAAGGGATTGCATCCAAAGCTCCAGAGCTGCCCCTGTGTCCTTGCAGAGCTTTGCAAGGGACGCAGCCTCTAGCAGTGGATTGCGACACGTGGCTGCTCCTGGGTGTGATTTTCCACCGAAGCTGTGCTTTTTGGGTGAAGTGGATGCTGTGAAGGGAGGGATGTTGCATCTGAGACGCTTAAGCAGAAGGGGCCGAAGCCTCGGGGAGTTTGCAGCCCTGAGGTGCATGCAGATGCAGGGTGCACAGTCTGTGTTTGTCTGTGCATACAAATCCTGGCTGCTGCCTTTCCCCTGGGGTCGTGTTTTCTGTGCAGCCCGTGTGAAGACCCCTGTGCCCATCGCTGTGGCTGTTGGCTGTGACTTAGGTGGCCCTTAATGCCCGAGAAGCCCCTCCTGGAGGGATGTGGCTCCCAAAACCAGGGGATTTACTGGAGAAAGCAGCCGTGCAGCTGCAGGGAGGAAGGGTGCATGGATGGGGTCTGCAGGGAGAAGATCTGCTTGGGCTCACCAACGCCCGAGTAATTCAAAAGCAAGCCCTTCTCTACAGCGGGGAGATCTTCCCTTGGGAAGATGGGTGCTGCTGGGGAGAGGGGACAGGACCTGGCTGTGTTTTTGGCGAGGCAGCTCTGCTTTGACACCCAGGCTTGGAAAAGGCCGTGGTGAGAAGTGCCAGCACCCAGGGATGAACTGGTGCTTGTTCTGGTGGCAGGGCTATTCTGGGTAGGTAAATACGGCCCTGGCCGTGCCCTCCACCGTTATGCAATGCAGTCGGCTGTGAATCCTGTGCTGTCTCTGTGCCTTTCACACTTTTCCTGCCACCACCCCCCCAAAAAAAGAGCCAGTTCTGCTGAAAATACACATGGGGCCATGACCTGCAGAAGCTGGGCTTTGGCTTCGGGCTCCCGTCACCTCTGGGCAGAGCAGCTCCCAGCCTGGTGTCCCCTGGGTGCAGGGGTGGGAGCTCTGAACCCACGGAGCCAGGTTTTCATTTTAATTCTGGTGGAAGCACAAAGCTTGCATCCAGTTAATTATAACAGTCACAGAGTGCAGTGCTTTGCCTCTGCCCTCCTCCTCGTGCTGCTTTCTTCTACCATAACGGTGTGTGCCTGGGAAGCATCACGTTGGACGTGATAAATATTTAGCTGTGCTTCAGCGATCCCTTTCCCTCCCTGGAGGGATGCTCCCCTGCTTTATTTTCAGTGGTTAATGCTTCTCCCGCAAGGCTCCTGCTTTTATTTTCCAGTTCTGGGCTGGAGTTTGCTTTGCAAAGGTGGTCACTGCTGGAGGAGGCTCCAGTGCACTTTGTAGGGCGTCTTTTTGGGTGCCTGGGAATGGATGCGGGTCCCTGGTCCTAGTGATTTTGTGATAAGAGAAGCCGCCGTCGCAGACGTAGGGCTCTGTGAGTTTTAGGACGGAAGATGGTTTTCACTGGTGCTAATAAGGCGCTGTCTGCTGGGGAAGGAGCTGGGAGAGGAACTTGCGTTGGCTGGGGAGGAGATTCTACTCTACCAACAAAAAGTTTGGGGTTTTACTGGCGTGACTCAGCACTGCGTGTGGGTACGTACGGAGTCAGATCTCCCCGCCGCCTCTTTTGCTGACAAAACCCGAGTGTTAGCCAGGGATTGTGAGTGGGGAGAAGGCAGGGAGGATTTTTTTATGGTGGAAACTGGAAGTTCATGCTCTTTTTTTCAGCCTGGGAGGCACCTCATGTCCCCACGGCCCCTTACCTGCATGGGGACAATGCTGCACCGATACCGTGGCAGCATTTTGAGTCTAAATGTTTGTTGCCCCAAGGAATACCACAATTACTGGACATGACTGCAGATATCTCAGATGTCATGGTAGCATCTTGTGGCCTTGGTTTGCAGTGGGTCTGAGTCTCTGCTCCCATTTATGGAGCTGGGAAGGGGCTCCCTGCCTGCACTTTCCTCTTGCTGGAGCCACGTTGCCCGTGTGGGATGCATTGGGTTATGGTGTGGTGAAGGGAAAGGGCAGGATTTGGGGTCCCAGTGGGTAGGGGAGGGAGGGAATCACTGTCTAATGCTGCAGGAGGTTCTGGACCTGCAGTGGGATGAGAGTGGGAGCAAGGCAGACCCTCCCCAGCATCCTTTCCCCCACTAATTCTGCATTGTCCACATGGTTTAATTAATCCATGGGCTTAATACCAGAGGGCTCCGTTGTGCACTGTCTGCTCTGGTGACCTGGGCAGCATTTTGGAAGAGCACATCCCTTTTGTTTGGCACGATTGCCCTTGTGCGCTGCTGGATCTAACGCAGGGGGAAATGGAGAAACGCTTGGCTTTAAGGTCAAGAGGGACAGCAGCGAAAATCGCACTCGGTTGAAGGTCAGGACGTTGCTTCCAGGAATTACTGCAGCTGCTCCAGCAGCTTTTGGGTTGAATGAAGCCAGATCATGTAAAAAGACACCCGAGCTTGGTTGGTTTGTTTTTTTTTTTCCAGTGCTGGGGTTGGGTTTCTCTGAAATGTGAGCGCCGTGACCTTGGGGAGCTGTTTGGGGTGCTGGGGTGGGGTGCAGCGGATGGGATGGCTCTGCCCTGCCCTTGGGAGCATCGGCTTTGTAGCCAAAGGGGAGGTGAGGAGGGGACAGCC
>NW_010175750.1:0-25001 GCF_000695765.1 Mesitornis unicolor
CCCAGCAACGCACAATGAGCTCATGAAATTTGGCACGGAGTGCTTGTCCTCCATGCTTCCAGACTTCAGGTGGGATTTCTTCAATCCCAGCTGCCTTGCCAGTTTTAACCTGCTGTATGGCCTCCTGATAGGTAGGATACTCTGATAGGTAGCTAATAAGTAACTTCTAGATCCGTAATTTCAATCCCTAAACTATTAACACAGACTACTGAAAGCACAATCACAGTAATGGAGCAGTATTAGTGTGTGTACCCTATTGTAGGCTGCATATGGTTTCATCAGTGTTGTCCTCCCTGCCATTTTCATGCACACTTTACTTGATATTACCTACATTCAGTACAATAGCTGATACATATTTTTCTGTACATCTGAGCTAAAAATTAATCAGAAAACAAAGAAACTATCTCCTTAGGTCCACATAGCACTAGGCAATGTAAATCTAAGACGAACACCAGAAAACAAAAATGGGATGTAACTCACCTGTGGTATATTGTCGATTTTCATTACTTCATTTAGTTCTACAGTTAACTATGGTGGTGCTGCTTATGGCACAACTGGGACAACATCATGTGGCGTCTGCTTTAAGTGTTATTTGTTCATAACAACCTAATTAGACGTTTTGGCAGCAAAGAGGCAGTAAATCATAGTAATATTTCTGTAATAACCTCTGTCCCTGGGACAGGGCACACCCAAAGCCCCCTCTACCTCACACAGCAGGCATGCCTGGTTTAACCCATTGGAGCATTTTCCTGAGTGTTTGTTTGCTGAACTTCATTAGCAGGGTTTTGAAGCAGATGAGGTGGTATGGATTGGCCCTGAATTTTAAGACCTATTTGTTCCTGTTCATTTGTTTTGGTGACCTATTAGCTAAACATCACCACTTTGTAGAAATTAACCTGTTTAATTTTTTCTGTTTTTAAGGGTAGAGAATATGGCCATGCGACTGGAAGAAGTAAATGAGCGAGAGCACTGCATGAAGGCCTCTTTGCAGACTGTTGACATCAGGCTTGCTCAGCTGGAAGATATGATGGGACAAATGGTGACCGCCTTAGAAAAACTGACTGGCATAGAGAGAGGTGAGACAACCAAGATACGGTCCAGGACCTCATCTGACTGTACAGATGCAGCCTACATTGTGAGGCAGAGTAGCTTCAATAGTCAGGAAGGAAATACTTACAGGCTTCAAGAGAGCATAGATCCCACAGGGGAGGAGTCCATGTCCCCAACATCTCCTACCATCACACCCCGCATGCGAAGCCACTCTTTTTATGCAACAAATATGAAGGACAAGTGTGGACTGGAAAAGTTTGAAAGCATTTTTAAGGAAAGATCTCCAAGCCTGCATCGGGCTATCAGTTCCCACTCAATAGCAAAAGAAGGAAAGGTTCCCCTAGCCCCTACCAGCACTTTGTCGATTGCCCCAGACTCCAGAAGGCCTTCGTCTTGTATAGACATCTACGTTTCTGCCATGGATGAGATGCATTCTGACACAGAGCCTCTCGATAGCTCGATAAATATCCTTGGTACAGGAGATGCAGCTCTGCAGGCTCACATAGCCTCTTCAATTTTAGCTAACAGCACATACGTTAGCAGTACACCTGGTGAAAATATTTCTGGCAGGAGTCTTGATTATGAGGAAACCTCTGGAATAGAAACAAGAGCATTTCCTTCAGACTATTCGCAAATAACGGATTGCCAAATTCCCTGGGATTCAGACCCTCCCTTGTATCACACTTTAGAGCGATCTAAAAGCAGTCGTTATCTGGCTACAACTCCATTTATTTTGGAGGAAACACCAATTGTGAAATCTCACAGTTTTATGTTCTCTCCATCTCGAAGCTACTTCAGCAGCCTTGGTGTCCCAGTCAAAACAGCAGAGTACACAAGTATTACAGACTGCATAGACACGAGGTGTGTGAGTGCCCCCCAGGCCATTGCAGAGAGGGCCAGTTTCCCTGGAAGTCTTGGGGGCAAAGTGGAGGACTTGGGATGCTGTCATCCAGAGAGAGAAGCTGAACTAAGCCACCCAAGCTCTGATCATGAGGATATTGAGGCCAAAGACAAGAAGGGGACCACCTTATCTCCTCAAGACAGCAACGTTACAAGAACTCTAGCCAACAGCATCCCACTTCCAAAAATAGAGCGGGCCAACAGCTACTCTGCAGAGGAGTCCAACATGTTGTATGCACAACACACACGGAAGAGCTACTCTATCAGTGACAAACTTGACAGACAGCGAAATGCAACAGGCCTGCGAAACCCCTTCCAGAGAAGTAAGTCCTCAAGGCCAGAGAGCAGAGGGGACAACCTCTCCATGAGGAGACTGTCAAGAACGGGAGCCTTTCGCAGCTTTGAAAGCAAGCACAGCTAGGCCTAGACAAAGCTTACTGGCAGTCTAAGGATTGTCTGCTCTCCAGACCATTTTTCTTAGCAGAATTACAAAGAAAACCCAAACAAACAAGCAAACAAACAAAAAATCCTCACATCACCCCATGTCAACTCCAGTTGGCATTAGTCACTGGTCAAGGGACCACATTGTCAGTCTCAGCATTGCCCACTGAGTTACTGCATCTTGACCCAGTTGATATTTGCACTTAAGGAGAAAGGGAGGGATGAAAGCTTTACAGAAACTTCAGTAAACAACAGGAATAATAAGCACCCTTTATGAAGTCACAAGAAAGAAGTGTGTAGGTTCAGAAATCTGCCTTTTATTAGAAGGCACCCTAAGATCTTTGATCATCATTCAGGTTTTTAGGATGCAGGACTTAACTAGCAAAAAAAGATGAACAAATTAGATGTTCTGAACTTCAATCACAACTTCTTTTTCATCTGTTTCACCGTTGTGATTACTGATGACAAGCATTTGTTATTTCTATAGGAACTGGCAGCAAACAAACCTAAAGGCTCCTGAATCCCTTGCATCCCACACTTGTGGAATGAAGAAAGATGAACAAGATAACAATCACAGCATTCACTTGTCTCTTTTTGTATCAACTTCTAGTGCCACAAAGAGTTTGTATTTTCAAGAGCAGAAAGGGAAATGAAATGCCTTTTATACTGCAACTTAAATGGAGGAAGAATTTATGCTATAGTATCAGGTGATCTCCTATATAAAACAGGCATTCTAGATTATAGCACAGCTGAGCAAGCTCAGGATGAATGTAATTAAGCAGAATAGTATATATTTATTTTTCTACCACATTTGTCATCAATATGTTGTCTCACTAAATCAAAGGATGTGATTGAACAGTAAGAACAGGATGATCAGAGCAGAGCATGGTAATATTGTCAGATTCTCACAGCTCTGTTTAATTACTTATACAAATTGGAGAGATTTATCCACCAGGCTGCTGCCAGACTCTTCTTGTTGTTCCATTTGAGCTGCTGATTTTTCACATCATTCCCTCACCTAACAATGTACACCTTTATTTCTTTTTCACTGGCATGAGGACATGGCTGCATTTGAACATTTCAAAGTATACAAGATTTATCAAACAGTTTGAGACCAGATTAATGCAATTAGACTGGAACTGCTTAAGGGGAAATGTTCTTGGCAGAGGACTGGAAAACACTGAAAAGTATATATGCTTTTAAGGTAAGTTAAAGAACCGAAGTGAAACTGCAAGTGTCTGTAAACAGCAAAAGCCATCAGTTGCAACTAGGTTTCCACTGTTTAGCAGCATATCACACAACATGCATTTTAGTAGGAGAAAGTATATCTGACTGGTAGTGCAGTTATGAGTTTTGGTTGAAGACCAGAGTGGAGTCTTAACTCCACTGACTCCATCCACATTCCAAGGGTCCACAATGTCAACCAGAGTTTCAAACTTCTCGTTAGAAGACATCACATTGGTCACAGGTGGAAAGGTATGCAGAAGATAAGAAAAAGGTAGAGCAGCATAAACTGCAATGGGATCAAAATTCCACGTCCTTTATGAAGGCAAAACTGTTAAGCTTGTAAAGTGTTGAAGCTAGTGCTATTAAAAACCAAGACATCTCTACAATGACCAACATCTGTGTAGAACCAGCCCCTTTTTGTTATTAAAAATGAACATGTATGAGTGGGGTACATACTTCCCATTATTTAAATGGGAAATACTTTCCAAATCTCTAAGGCAGCTTTGAAAAAGCAGGCTGATGTTTTCTCACTGGGATCTCGCACTGGGAGATTCTGAGAACTATATGAGAGCTGAAAGGCAACAAATCCAGACATAAAAATAATCATCAGCCTCAGGAAAAAAGGCAAAGAAGGTGAAAACCTTTAGGTACTGAGTCACTACGTTGGAAAGTTCAGGAAATAAAGAAGTACAGCATGGGGACTTCAAGCAAAATGTGTTTCATACTTCCTGCACCAACGTGTTCCTTGCTTTCTTCTATTTGATCAGGCTTTCAATGAGCTAAACTCCACCAAGACACCATGTTTATGCAATTGCCTTGCAGTCCATGTGCAGCATTTTAGTCACATTGCGACACCGAGAAAGGCCCAAAACCTTTCTGTGCATTATGAAGCATGCTTGTGACAGGCTGATTGTTGAACAATAGCAAAATGCCCAGGGGCAAAGGAACTTGTGTTTAACAATCTGCTTCAGATGTGCCAACTTTTGTTAGCAGCCTTTTCCTGAGGCTTCTCCAAATCTATCTATTCTTGGTGAGTAGAGGGGGATATTCTCACTTTTTTTTTCTTTGTTACTTTTACGAATGTCTGCTAAAACTGTTTGTGGACTCTTCCACCTTCACCATATTACTGGCCTACTCTAGAGAAACTTCAGCTTCATTAGAAATTGCTCAACAGTGCTTTGTGAATTAGTTCAAGGCATAGGGCTCTCCTCTGGGGTAGATTTCATTGCATAGTTTGTCAGGGTAAAGGAATTTGCCAAACTCAGAAGCTGTATAAATGTTTAGGATACAGCACTTTATTGATCTGGAGCACACATTCCAGGTAAAATGAAACAGGACACTTTATTTACCTCTTAAAATTTGCCATTATATATAAAATGTAAATTCAGATGTTAAAAGTGTGATTGCAAGATGTCAGAACACTACTTTTCCTGAATGTTTCCCATTTATTCTACAATGTGGTGTCTATAGAATATATTATGATGGATGTTAGATTATTTTATCTTCACCTGTTTTTTACACATTAAATCAAACTGCTCCTTTTGAATTTGATGGTAAAACACCCATTCCTTGCAATGGGACCCCGCTTCCAATATTATTATGACCATTTAGTGAGAGGAGAAGTCTTATCATCCATCATCATGTACCTATAGCATGTGCCATATGACATATTCTGTATCAAAAGATAGCTTATGAAATTATATATATACACACATATATACATATCTCCCATATATAAACCAGTATAGTTGTGACATGTGGTAATATTAGTGAACGTTACAGGACAGTTTTAATATCACATTATAAGGTATTGTTTGTAAATCTGTAACATTCAATAAAATAGCACATGTTGCATTAAGCATTACGTTCCACTATCCAATTATTAACTTGCATATGGAATATGCATTTTTGGTCACAGTGTGTAAGTTTGGTATGTTTCACACATTTCTCTGTATAGCTCCACTTAAATGTTTGTTTGAGTTGACATATAAACCTCTAATGAGCCACTGTGGGCTGTGACAGGTGAGTTGTGATACTGCAAAAGATGAATTGGCATGTTATGCTAAAGATTATAAGATAAATGAACTTCAATCATATTTTGAAACTTAACTGAACTTAGCTGTTTGTTTACATATGCTGGCCATCTGAGGAAGCAGTGTACAGTATTTTATAAATATTTTCCTATAGTAATCTGTTCTGTTGTTTCCAGTTTAAGTGATGCTATTCTGCAGTTGGGGTATACACTTGTCCTAGGTATTGGATTATAACACATTATTCTTTCACAATAACAGTGTGATACAACTGAAGTAGTTTCTCTTCCTTACAGTTCAGTCTTTTTTTGTGTCAATGAAAAATGCATGCATTGTTCCATAAGTTTATTTGGACTACTATGAGACTCAACATTTTGCTATTGCCTGTCTGTAAAGATGAATCCAGTTAGGAATTAATTCAAGCTTTTGGATGTTTACATTATTTCCATTATGTTTGATCTTTAGCAAAGTGAGGGATTTTTTAATTATCTTTAAATGACAATTGTATTTTATGTAATTGAAATATTCAACACCAAATGCAAACCTACAGCAGTGCTCAGACATTTGGCTCTCTCTTTTTTTGGAAGAGATAAGGTGCTACATTACTGTTCTTAGCACAAGTGCCAGTTAACAAATGGCAGTGAGGGGATAATTTGAAAACATAATGAAAAACCAAAACATCCATTCATCCACATAAGGAAATCTCTCTGGGTTCCAGATATAGATTAATTTTTTTTTCATTGTCCATTTATAGATTTTTTGGTAAAAAAAAAAAAAAAAAAACCTAACTAACTAACTAACTGATTTGTACTTTTTTTGGAATGGATAGCCTTTTGTCAGGGGATAAATATCTTAGTTAGGTATATTTTTTGTATGGAAAGAAAATTATTCATTTCTTAGAAACTGTCAGCACATGGAAAATGCAACTACACAAATAACTGCTCAAAAAAAGTGCTCATAGCAGCACACAGCCTTAGTCCAATGACTGCAGTCAAAGCAAACAAGTGTTTGTCCTGAAAGCAGAAGTTATCAAAGGTATTAGCTTAGAATGAGCCAGTAAAACAAAATTCTCTGTGAACTCATGGTGCAGATTTTCAAAACAAGCATAAATGTCTTGTTTTGTTGCTCAGGTTATATACTTAAGAGGATCTGATAATCACCAGAAGGGAAAACGTGAGCTGGTCATTCCTGGTTTTCCACAGGAATACTTAAGTAGTTGTGAAGTCTCTCCCTTACTTAAAAATAATAGTAGATCTACATTTTTCCACAAATATGCATAACTGTTTCAACAAAGACCACTTTTTTAGTTTTGGTGAAAGATACCAGGTTTAGATCACCTTCTTCAAAATAAATGTGTAATCTTCCTAGCATGAATTTTCCTTCATCCACCTCAAATAATAGCTCAGTCCAAGCCGGACAGAAGTAAATCTTTGGGGGTGTCTTCTTGCCTAATGAAACCCTGCATTCCTCTAAGTGGTATTCACTGGTTTTGCCACACACTGGCATAAAAGCAGTAGTATTGAATGTGAAGGGACTGAGTCTCTGCACCACCATGAGAGTTATCTTGCTTTATTGCCAAACACAGAGTGGAAGCTACAGCTCACACAGGCTTCTCTTCTCCTATGGTTCTGGTCATATTGATGCTGGTGCAAATCTGCAGAAAATCCACTGATTTCAGTGGAGTACTCTGACTTCTGCCAGATGATGGATTTATTCTGTGTTTCTAAGTCTATATTACTTTGAGTCATGGCACAGATTATCTTAAAACATCATCAAGTGGGCAGTCTAATGACTGAGCCATTGAGCCAGACTGGTTTTGAAACAGTCTCTGACCTTTTAATTTTTGCTGTATGCTTTCAGATCTCTCATAGAACCACAGAGTACTTATTTCAAAAGCTATTAGGAAAAAATGTTTGATTATGAAATTGCTGCTGTTTCTGCTGCAGGGAAGTGATAAGTCTTGTTTATTTTAGTATTTGGGAGGGAGGGGGAAGAGACAGAGGTGGGAATTGGCTAAGAAATACAATTTTATGCCTGCACAAGATTAAATTGTATTAAAGTTATATTCTTCTTCACCACTGCAGTTGTTGTACATGAGGAGAGTCTATTTGCTGCTACTGCTGTCTGGAACAGTGTTTGCAATATACTATACTAATAGCTATTTAATCATTTATTATTTGGGCTATCATTTGTTAGTGTATAACAATCATTTATAAAGGGAGAAAAATTATTAAAATGTCATTTTAAACAAATTCCTACTAAAGCAAAGATTTTCAAGTATGGTTTGTCTAAATGTATATCACTAGGGAAAACAGTCCTTTCCAAAGGTCTACTGGATTCACAATGCACTTTTAGACTGTGTTTAGATACATAATAAAAAGCAGAAGTTGGCAATTACTACAGTAGAACTTTATGAAATTTCTGTAACAATTGTTTTGCAATAAAAAAAGAGATGTAGTTCAAAACATCTGTTCTTACTGGAGCATTTATTTATGGTCATTTGCTTTCAAAGCAATAAAGCAAGGATGCAATGGCAGCTGCTTTCCTTTAAGATCTCTCACTGCTCTAGTTCTAATTTACAGCTTTAAAGAAAACAAAGGGTTTACAACACTGCACACAAACATTTTGAATGTTGTAAATTATTTCCACCTCTGAGTTTGGGTGTCATTCAGGTCTCCCTTCTTCTGGCCAATTTCAGATACTGGTTTGAATCAAGACAGACATACTTCTTGATGTGTTTATTTAAAAAAACAGATTGGTTTCTTTTATTTGTAGCTACCATTTCAACTAGGGGACAAAAACAAGCATTGACTGCAGATTGTCTCTAAATTCCTTCCACATGGAGTGGAAGAAACATGCTCCTTTGTATGGCAGTCTGCCCCAATGGGTGGCATTGCTGGCTCTTGAAGGTTCATAAAATACAAAGGGCGTCAAATAAACCACTAGTGCCTGAGACCTCTGGACTGGTATCTCACCTTCCTCAAGAAAGAAGTAAGTGTCTTCATGCAGGTACAACCAGCTCTGATACATCCTCAGAAAAATGCTGGGAAAAAAGGTACTGACACAAAATAAGCCAAGGTCAGGATCTCCTGCCTTCAAACAAACCAGCCTTCAGTGAGATAATAACATCTTTTAGCTAAATGCAAAAGAGACACAGGAAACAAATACACAACTGAATAAGAAAGATACCAGATACTGAAACCAGTTCTGCACAGATCAGTCACAATTCAAGAGAAGAATGGTTCAGAGGGTTGTTCTTTATTTTAGATTTCCAAGAAGGAAAGGCTAAATTCCTTAATCAGATTTTATCTAATCCTTTCTAGGGACTGCCAGTTGGTGAAGACTATGGAAGCTTTGAGGCTTTAAAAAAATAAATAAATCTGTCAACTGATGGCATTATTCATTAATTCATTATCCTCATGACTGAATACAGCAAGAACTTACAGTTATGGCAACCCTCACTGTCCTTGCATATCAAGCTCAAATTTCACTCTTTATACTACTGGAACAACAAAAACTTAAAAAAAACCCCCAATTTCATTGTTTTGAAATTTTCAAATAACTGATTGCAGGCATAAATATTGTGTATTTGAACTATACTTTTGTGACATAATAATGACAAGCATTATCTGAGAGAAGGTTACTGCAGTGGGTTTATATGAAATAACAATAGCAAGCCACGAACAGTTACAGATATCCCACCGCAGATGATACAGGCTAATATTGTAGAGAACTATGGGTGAAAAAAACCAGCCGTGAAAGGAACAGCCTTTGTTAGTCTGAATTTCAAACCAAGAAGTTTGACAGCTGTACAGATGGTTGGATGGACTGATAGGGTCCACCATCTGCTAAAACTTAATTTTTCACTACACCTTTCCTCACTTAAACATGCTGCCACATGTTAGAGAGTCGGAGGCAGGCCCCTGAATCAACCTGTGGAGGTAACAGGATTAACCTCACAAAATATTCCAGTATTTTTTGTTTGCAGTGCACAAGATGAGAATTTTCTTAAAAAGCTTGGAAAAATAAAGTATCAAGGCTCTAAGGACATTACTGAAAATGTTAACACATAATCTTTTTTTTCCTTTATTTGAAAAATTCAACTACCAGTGTAGCATTTCACTGATCACTAATTAAAATCTTGAAACTAAAATTGCATATTTAGCAAAAAATCAGTCTTCTGGAAACATCAGTAAAAAATAGTAAATCTGATTGAAGAATTCCTTTCTTCAAAATCTCCTTAGACATATTAGTGACAAACCTGAATTCTAACCCACAGCTGCTGAGCTACGGTAACTACACTGTAATTCGGGAAGGAGGGGCAACAGGCAAGGGGTATACAAACAGGGAATGGAGAAAGTTATTTCACTTAGAGGAAAGTATGAACAGTGAGCTCTAAAATTCACATTACACTTATACTATATGGCTAGATACCACTTTTTGACAGAGTGGATGCTTGAGGAACTATATCATAGCTCTACTATTAGAAATGGAGTTGGTTTATGAGGTTCCCATTTCTACCATGATACCTATTTTGCTAATACTGTAGTATGTACTTTGGAGAACGATAACTTAGGCAACTTGCAGCAACAACAGTTAATCTGTGCTTATTGTGGAATAAATAGTCATTGGAGCTTTTGGGTGTTTTTTAAAGAACATCTAAAATGGCATTCTTTCTCTTTGCTCCAGTCTTATGTGAGGAATGGTGATAGCTGCCCTGTTGCAAGAACAGGCCAAAGATTCAGAAAATCTGGCCCAGTCTGCAGATTCCCAGAAGACTGCTTTCTCTCTGAAGCATTTTAGATTTCTATCAGAGCAGGTTGCCTTCATCTCCACACTAGTTCAGCTTTGTCAGAGAGAAGCAGCAGCCACTGTGGGAAGTACACAGCAGTGCAGGGATGTTTCCTTTCCCTTTCCTCACTCTGCAGAGGTACAGCTCAGGCCTGTTACTGCTGTACTTCTTTAAATGTTTATCTGCAATTCTTGTATATTTTTTTGGTTTCTCAGTATGTCTAGAAAACAGACTAAACCTTAGTTCAAATACAATCTCTTCTAAAATGTCTGGGTATTTTCAGGCAATAAGGCACTGTGGACATTCATGGAGAAAAAAGTTCTCTTTCACAGCAGCTGACCACTGATGATGATGAAAAATTTCAGCCATCTCCATTTTGTCTGAGATCATGGAGGAAACCATGCCTTACAGCACCTCTGAAGCTTCAGAGTGGGGCCATAGCCCTAGGGTAAGTTGAGTTGACCTTACACTAGCTTTGCACAATGCATGTTCCAATTTGCTGCACCGGCATCAGGGATGGGTGCCAGCCATGCCCCTGGGGGTGAACAGGTCCACTAGGTCCATTAACTTCAGCATTGAGTTGGCAAGAGACAATGGCACAGCTGACAGAGGGAGAAAGAAAGGACTTGGACAGTGTATCACCAGTTTAGTCAAGAGAAGCTTGACAGTAAGGCTGGGAAACAGATGGTCTTCATTGTATCTCCACTGCCCCATTCTCTCATGTTCTTTCCCTCCTGAGATGTGGAGGAACTATGTTGGTGCATGTGCTATAGCATATAGTTCTACCTTAGGTAAGTCCAAACAAAACACTGAGGCCCAAGATACAGATCAAGAGTGGGACTGAAAAAAGCTTGAGTCCTTTAGGCTTACAAATCCCATTGTAAAATAACACATAAATAAATAAAATCTAGTGCAGATCCTTATATACTCAAGCAACATAAAAGAGAGATTTTAGCAGCATGTTGGAGTACTCATCTCAAGTAATCACTGAAGCACAAAGCTGATGCCCAAGTTTCCCATCTGCAAAACAAACGCATGAAGCTGCTGCCTTTAAAGCCATAATTTCTTTCCCTGGTCTCTAAGAAAGTGTACACATTCATGACCTGCAGATAAGGCAAAGCAGATAAGCTACTAATTTATGAATCCAAACAAGAGTTAATGTGAGTCAGCCACTAAAGACTCAGTTTTACTGAGAAATTAGTTCCAGGTGCACCAGGAAGTAAGGCACTAATTTTTTAAGTTCAGAAGAAGTTGCACAAAATAATTGTGCATTAAAAATGTATTCAACAAGAAAGGAAGACTACTAACAAGAGCTGCTGTTCTGTTGAAACCTAGCATTGGAATTTCTCTTTTAAATAAGTATTTTCTAAAATTTGTACTACAATGCAACACAAAATAATGCACATTATGCATTATTTGTTAAAACCGTCCTGATAATGCTTTCATGTGTAAGAAAGGACTAAGAACTTTATTTTGCCTCTACTAAAAGGGAGACATTTAATAACTGCTCCTTTCTGTTCAGATGGAAGTAACCCTACAATAAAAATGCTACATTTTAACATGTTTTAATAGAAGTTTTGATCTAAGATAATTGAGGGAAACCACTTGTTCTTTGCACTGGATGCTTAGATAGGTATGTAAACTAGCAAGTCACTTGACTCAAGGAAGGTTGGTCTTACGTGGTGTCATGTAAGTTCCAGTTCCCATATCCCGATGTCTATGGGACTCCCCTCCTTTAAAGATACATTCAGAGATGATCACCTATTACACTGTGTGCAATATGACATTAACGACAGAGCTCACTGACCTGACAGGTTAATACAAAGCAATCAGAACCTCTCTACAACAGAGTAGATCCTAGAGTCCCAGCTACATTTTTGATAACGTGGCGTATTAGTTCT
This sequence comes from Mesitornis unicolor, assembly GCF_000695765.1. Taxonomy (NCBI): domain Eukaryota; kingdom Metazoa; phylum Chordata; class Aves; order Mesitornithiformes; family Mesitornithidae; genus Mesitornis; species Mesitornis unicolor. Next base: position 12,342 of record NW_010175750.1, read on the forward strand.
GCCATCTGTGAACATAGATAATTTCCTGATTGGAAGGAGTTGTGTCAGTAGGCCCTACCTATATCTAAAGTTATCTGTGCTGAAAGCCAGAGGCATTCAAAAGCTGAATGGAGGATTACTGGTAAACACGCGTTCTGCATGGTAAAGAAACACAGCATTTCAAACCTTTTTGTATTGGCATCTGCCCTTTCCCAGGGCAAGGCTCAGCCTCTGCAGGCGAGTGATGTTCAGGCTGCGCTTTGCCTTCAGCACTCTGAGTCCAGGCTGAGCTGCTGCCCCCCGTATACACCGCACTCATCAGGCTGCTTGCTCTCCCTTGCTCATCCTTACACTGGTTTTATGACGTGCTGTCATTTTTGGCACAGTGGCCGCTGGATGTCACTGTTTCATCTTCGAGAGACAGCCACACAAACACATTTCTCTGGCTCGAAATAAGGGAATTGGGGCCCTTAAGAATAAAAAATTACAGAGGCTCCCAGCCTGCCCCAGGACAGCTGTTTGAAGCATCCCTTATTGAAAGAAGAGGTGATACAGGAGCACCAGTGGACAAGCAAGCCTCCCGCTGTAATAGAGGTGATGCTGCAACACTAAGATTGCTGACTGAACCACAGTGAACCTTGGTTGAGATAGAATAGCAGTTAAGGATTATGAACACCAGCAGGCTGAAGTGGGAAGCCCTCTGAAGTAAATTTCTGGGACTCTACATAATCTAGACTCTAGATAATCTAAACTCTGTATCTTTAGACTCTAGATAGACTCTAGACTCTCGGGTGGATAGACCTACCACTGTGTAAAGCAAGAACTTTTGGAGGAAAAGGCGATCTATTTGCATTATCTATGCTCATCACAATTTTTCTAGATCCAGGTTGAAAAGTATTGCATAAGTAGTATAACTGCTTATGTGGAAATCATCTTCAATCTCAATCTTATTTACATATGGGAATGTTAACAGTATTTCTTATATAGGGAAATATTAGGAAATCTTGATCGTGTTTTAATTGTTCAGAGTTTTCCTAAACATTGCAGTCTTTAAGGCTGAGATTTTCTGGGCTGATTCCTGGTTGAAGGTAAACATAAACAGGGAAACAAATGAAAGTTTTATCCTTGCTAAAATAATAATACTCATATTTAAATTTTGCATGCATACACTAAAATCAATGAGCAGAATGAGTTTATTTTAGCTGCTAAAACCCATAGAGGGTTCATAGAATTGTAGAACATCTCAAGATGGAATGGACCCATAAGGATCGTTTAGTCCAACACATGGTACACATAGAGAAATGATAAGAACTTGTTTACAGTTGCAGCACTGGGATGCAGTAGGTCATTTTTGCACCAGCCATCAGAAGTAGAATCAGGAGGTTTTGTCACTCCAGTCCTTTATTAAATTATCACCCATAACAGAAATTTGCATGGCAAACACACAGTTTTCCACCTTACTGGTGAATCTACCTGGTAGAAGGCTACAGTTGAGCATTCGAAGTTTGTAATTGCTACACTAAAAGTAGGTCCTACAACCTTGATTTTCTGCTCTGGAGTGTGAGATATAAAAATCTCATGAAATCGTATACCACTCAAGCCACAAAACCTTCCCCCACAAAGGCCTGCCCTAGCTTTAATCTGGGCCTGGGCACAGAAAGCCTGAAAACTGAAAAGCTGCCTATATGAAAAGATTTTTTTTCCATCAGGGGACTTTTGGACATCTGTTGAGACAGGGAGCCACAGAAAGCATTGTACCAACCATGCACTGGGCAGAACTGGCATCTATCTTGGACTGTGGCACACTGCTGCACACTGTCCTTGGGGCTGTTAATCAGAAAAAAAAAAACCATGCTTGAAGAACAAGAAGGTGATAATGAAAATTATGTCATTTTCCTCATTTTCTGAATTCTTGGCAGCACTTCCTTGTATGCCATAAGGCCCTGAGCACTTAAGATGTATGAAAGTCAGTGGGAGCTGTTCTCTGAGCATGTGCACTGCTGTACAATGCCAAAACTGAGAAAACATGTCCCTAATCAAGATTTAAATTTCTGTTTGTCCTTCTGATCCTATAAACAAGAAGTAGGAGAAAGTGTGTTTTTAACTCTATTCACCCTTCAGGACCAAGAACCCTTCTTTTCATAATATTCATCCAGGACGCGGAAAAATGGGGTACAGTGCCTCCACTAAGTTAAATTTTTCTCTCCCACCTCTCTCCCACCTCCCCAGAGAGCAGCTAATCACTTTTCTGTCTGTGAGTATTCTTGGAAAAACCACTCCTCTCAGCCAGGAGACTGAAGCTGTTCATTGAGTCAGAGGGCTCCAAAGCCCAGAGCAAAGCTAGGTTAAGGCATTCCCCTGTGCAATTTGAAGAATCTCAGACAGAGAAGAGATTGTAGAATGTGGGAAATCTTTCAAAGTTCAGAGTGCTTTTTACATGGTGTATAACAGAAGGGGACATCAATGACATAACCAGCTGTTTCTCCTGCTCCCTGTTTTATTACCCATGTTCTGCCTTGGCCTATTTTAAGCCTCCTGGGCTTCAAAAGAAAAAGAAAAAGGCAGAGTGAGGGTGAAACTGCTTAATTATTGCTTACCAGACTTCATATATCAGCCAAGCTCCTGGCTGTTTGAGAAAAACATGCATAGGAGGTCCTGGGAATGCCTCTCCCAAGAGACTTCAGGAAAACATAGGCAGTTATGAACCTTAAGCACCTACTGCATTAGGCAGATGTATCAATTTAACTTTTATGCATAGGTGTTTTAAAGTGCCATGATATTACTTTGTTTTGAAGACCAGGTGCTAAATCACACTCTCCTTCAATTCCATGTCTGCCAGCAGAAGCACTGCACAGGCTAAGAACTGAAAACAGTGAACACTACTATTAAATACTTTGATCCCCTTCTGTGGCAATGTTACGCCTTCAACAATTCTATTAATCTGAAATTTGAGAGGGATCTTCTGCTGCCATCTTTCAATTCATATCTATGTAATGCAGCGCAAAAGCTGAACCACAAAAAAATTTGACTAATGCATCTATCCAAGCAGCTGAGTTAACACAAGACTCCCAGTTTTTTTTCCCTCAGGGCTCTGGGCAGCATAGGACCACCTGTAACACATCTACTTCTATTCAGGATTGCAAAGATATCATGGCAATCCCCAGCTTCCAGTCTATCCTTCTGGAACCTTTCTACTAATGTCTAAGTCCAGCCCACTCCATTTTACAGCAGTGAGTTGGATAGCCTAAAGGTCCTCAGCTTTGCACTTTGAGGTTTCTTCATATATAAGTTAGTCAAAGCAGAAAACCAACAGTCAAAGCTCTTCTACTCAATACTCTTTACACCTCATGTCTTTCTCCTTTTGAAATAAAAATATTTAAAAATACTACTAAATGAACATTCAGAAATATTAAGCAAGGAACACTTGTTATGCTGCTGCAAACTAGTTTGTGTTCCCACTATGGTGAGTAGAACATAGCTGAATGCAATACAGGTATGCAAATAACAAATATTGCTAAAAGTAGCCACCTGACAGGAACACAGAGATGAAAATCAGTATTTTACTACCTAAATAAACCAAAATTTTCAGAAATAAACTAGTCACAAACAATTGCCTTTACATAGCAAAAGAAACATCAGTGTTAGTGCTTTCTGAACCGAGTACTAACAATGCAAATGGAAGGAGAAACAAATGAAAGGAGACCAAAGTCTCACCTTGGTTAAGCCCAAACTTGTCAACTATCTGCTCTACTGAAGCGACCAAGCAACTTGAACTGTGCACTTGAATATCTAGCAGCAAAACTCAGCACAACAAACAAAATCAATCTGACCAGCACTGCACAGTGTGATCAGTGATGTTGGCTCTCTGTCCCACATAAGGGAACACCTAAACTCAGATGAGTAAGAGGTGCTTCAAATTTTTCTGAACAGGATGTTATCAACCTCACTTCTTTTACAGCTTTCTGCAAAAAATTCATTTCAGCCCACTTCTCATATATGCTGGTGGTTCATAAACCATGTGGGCTGCAGTGATTCATCAGAATTTACAAAGTAGCTGCATACAAGGTTTTCTCTCCTTTCAATAAGGCAGGCCAGCTTAACAGCTAAGATTTCTGTGTAAAAGCTACTGTTAGTGTATCAAGGCAAAACATTGCCCTAGCTGCCAGTACTACCATCCCAGTACTCAAGGCTGAAAGAAAAGGATTTATAATTATCTTTTATTCCAGCTTTAACAGCACACTGCAGGTATGTATTTCTATTACTGCTATTATTACTGATAGCCACATTGCCAAATCTAACATCAGTCTCCTAAAGCCTACCCGTGCCCACAGATGATCATGACTCACAGCTGATGATTAGTCACAGCTGCAACGAATGAAAAGTTAAAAGTTGCCTTTTACTCCCCCTTTCAGTCAGAATTTTCAAGTGATTTCCCCAGCCAAATCTTGGAGATAAAAGAACTAAAACATTTACCTGTTGACACCTGCTAGCCCACAACTGCCACACATACATAGATGGTACAGCAAGCCAAACAGCAGCTCGTGAGGCCAGTGCGGATGTGCAGAGTAAGCTCTGTTAGCCAGCTGCTACCTTTCCTCCTGGCAACTTCAGGTGACATGATGTATTGGGTTTTCTGTGAGGGGTTTGGTTTTGGTAGTGGGCAAGGGCTATGAAGATCAGCTCCAGCCCTGCCTGGCAGGTCTGGGCCAGTCCGGCCCCATCTTAAGCTCAAGCCCTGCTGCAGCTCCAGCCCAAAAGAGAAAGCCAGGAACTCTTCAGAACCATCAGAAGGGACCTGCAGTGGAGAAAGGAGTGAGGCCTGAGGAAAACAACTTTAAAAAACACCAAGATCAGTGAAGGAAGGAGGAGGAGGAGGACGCAGAGCCACGGTTCCCCATGCAACCCATGGCGAGAGCCAGGTCGACTGGCCTGCAGCACATAGAGTTCACTGGTGGGGCAGGGCCACATGAGCAGTGGCTGCCCCTGAAGAAGCCGTGACTCCAGGCAGTGCATGCTGGAGCAGTTCCTGTGTGAGGGAAACTGCAGCTGTGGGTGGACCCACATTGAACTTTCACAGATGGCTTTCTCCTGTGGAAAATGTGCCAAGTGGAAATAGAAGGAGGCTGGGAGGAGTCGTCACTACCCCAGAAGAGGAAGGAGTGACAGAGACCGCATGGGATGAAATTACTGCAACACTCATTTCCATATCCCTTGCACCCCTGGGCAAAGTAGGGAGGTGAGGAAACCTAAACAAAGATAAACCTGGAAGAAGGGAGGGGTGGGGGGAAGGTGTTTGACTTTAAATGTGGTTGTATCTCTCATTGTTCTACTCTGATGTTATTGATAACAAATTAAAATTGGTTTGTTTCTTCTCCCTATGATGAGTCTGTCTTTTGCCTGTGACTGTTTAAGTGATGAGAAGCCCTCCCAGTCCCTACTTTGTCTAGCACCTTTTTAGAGGGACATTGTGGTGCTCTGGGCCTAAACCACGACACACAGGAGATGGGTGGGGGTGTGTGTAGGGTGCCTGAGCAGACAGCCTTTAGGTGAAATTGCAGCTGTAGCTAAGTGCTGTACAACACTGCAATAATTTTAGATTGGTACAGCAATGCTTAGATACAAGAGCTGTAACTACCCACTAAACACACGTCCATCCTGCTCCCAGCAAGCAAAAGTTAGGATATCACTGGCAATCCAGGGAGCCACGCATGATGCAGTGACACTAAGGCGCTGTAGTGCTCAAGAAGATTTTGTTACAGTGACCCAGGACAGTTTGCCTCCTTCATCTGAGCATGCAGAGTCCCAGGCACATTTTATTTTTACAGTAACCGGTGGGGACGCTTCACCCTCACCTGCACATACCCCTGCAAGAGCACCAACACGAAGGCCAGCTGCAGATCTCACAATCCAGACAACAGTACCTGCATTACATCAGCGAGTTCACTAATGAGCAAAACAGGACGTTGCATATGCACGATCTGTTAATCAGCACAAGTGTTATTCTCCCCCCCCGCCCAGTGCTTTCCTTGAGTTTCACTTCTGAGCAGGGCCTCCACTACACTGGGTCTCCATTTGATCAGTGTTGGTGTGCCAGTGCTCCAACCACAGCAACAATACGCTTTCCATGTAGCCAGAGCTTTCACTTGCTGAGTGTGGCGCCTTACCCTTGAAGAATCCACACCTGCTTTTTCCTTATTACAGATGTGATTAAGCAAGCTGGGGACTTCAACAAGTAAGGCTCTGAGGAGTTCACAGGCCATAAGCTGTATGGTCACTACTGTTCTAAATGAGGGCATAGCTCCCCTTCAGTGAGGGAGTGCCTCCAAGAAAACAAAAGCAGTTTCCAAAATGAAGGCCTAGAGGCAGAAATGGAGATCTGTAATAGAAGGACTAAGCACTTGCTAAGGAGAGTACTTTAATAAGCTGTAGTACATCCTGAGACCAGAGCTTTTAGTTGCGGTGGGAGTCCCATTCTTCAGGTACCTATCTTTGGGTTTCAGGCAATCTTTGCAGTTTCCTACCATGCTGTTGATTAAGGTGCATTCATTTATCCCAGAGCCAGAAACATGAACCACCACTTGTTGCCCTCCACAGGGCCTCAGTAAGCAGATTGCCAATTGTCTTGCTTGGCACAGATTTGCTTGGATTTTGGTGCACAGAATGAGCACAGTTGTGTTGAGGGCTTCATACGCTACTAACAGTGATATAATTGTTGTCATCTACACTGGTATCTGGTATGGGTATGGTCATGTGAGTTTTTTGAGCTTTGTACCTTTTTTTGTACAGAAGGTGGATTATAAACACCAGCTGAAAGGGTCACACCGCTCTCAGATCTCACCATTCTTCCCTGTAACTTTCCGTTTTCACGTTAGAGAAACATCCTGCAGTGCACTCAACCCAGACCCTTTCCCTCTCCCCTAAAAGCATCCACATGTTCATGCATTTCTGTGTGCTTCTTACTTGCATTTGTACACCCTGCCCTCCCAAAAATAAAGTTAAAAAAGACCCAACAGTTAGATAGTGTGATAAAATTGATCTTACACCTTGAAATCTTTCCCTTTATTTTTCTAAAAAAGCACCGGAAAGTGGGCAAATAACTAAAAGACAGTAAGAGCAATGTTCTACAAGTAAATTTTAAAAAAGCAAGTAAACTTTGCATTATTACAAATTTTAAGGTTATTTTTGATCAATGTTTTTTATTTATACAGTAATTCATTTTTATGAAGTTTACCTCTGTTAGCAAACTCTACATGGACTAGTATTAGACTTTTCAGAATCACTCTTCACTTGAACAATCTGTCAAATATCTGCAAAATGCTTTCTTAGTTTTTGACTGTTTGCAAGCAGCTCATTCTCTCTGATCGGATAATAAACGAACAGGACATTTTAGACTCTCTGACAAACTGGAGTAAATACAGATCCTTTTCTAAGAAATTAGTTCTTGCACATATGAATTTAAATCATGTTTTACAAAACAGTCTGCAACTAGCACTTGAAACTGCTGGTTCGATTAAGTCTTCAAGCAAGACCCACTTATTACAAAACACACAGGCTTTTAGGTGACAGGAAAAAGTCATCTCCTCACTCAGGTCTAGGAAATCAGAAGTTAATATTTCTACTTCTATTAAATTAGACTGTGACTCAGGATCAGCTATTTGAAAGTGTTTAGCAGCTAATTCTTCATGAGTAGTTTAATATGAAAATACTCAGAGGGCTAATCTTTTCTCTTTCATTCAAATAGTTTTGTTGTAATTGAATTATCAAGGTTATTCTAAAGGGTCACAGGCTCAGCCACAATAAGTTATTTAAACTGTAAATAGATATTTAGTGACGTTCTTCAGCTATGTCTTTAGCTCGCTGTGGGATCAGCACAATAAGCCAGTTTTAAAACAAGCAGTTCATCAGTTCCCAAACAGCTTTCAGGTCCTTCAGACCAGTAAAATAAAATTAAAGAAAGTAAAATGAACACTAGAATTTCTTTCATTGTACTTTGAAGATACAGGGAACTCTAGTTACAACCTTTGGTTTCTGCGTATCCCACATTAAAAAGCATTATTTAAGTTGCAAAGCCCTAAAAAGTAACAGTCAAAAGGTCATCTAGTAACTCCCTTTCCACAAAAAATTACAATTTAGTTACACAGTCAAATACTATTCCCTTCTCCTCCCTTCATCTACCCATAATTAATGAGCAACTAAGCTGTTTTCTTATCAAGCCCTGCACATCTTTCTCAGCTTGTTCTTGAAGATCAACCTATAATTTCATTATGACTTCTGTCATAGTCATCGTTAAATTATCAAGTGGTTTTGCATATTTATGAATTGATTTATTTCCACAACAACTTTGACATGACTATGGGTTGATAATCTCAGTTTGTAAAGGAGTTTGTAATTGTGGAAACCCAATTTGAAAAAACTGTCATTCAAACTTCTACCATGTTTTATGCTGAATGTTACCCATTTTAAGTGTTCTTTGTGGCTTTTTCTATGGCTGTGATCATATACTGCCTTTGCAAATGGTCTCATGTCAGATACCTGGAAAATTAGGGAGATTTGGTAACTGTGAAAAGTTTAATTGAACAACTTAACCAAAACCATCAGAGCTTTGTGGCAGAAACAGACAGACCCAAGCCCTTCAGAGAAAGATTTCTCCATCAGATTTTGCTTCTTTTTCCTGGAATCCTCTGTCTCATTCATGACCACTGGCTGTGAGCTTTGCATAGGGAGGTATTTTGTGACAGAAAATGTCCTTTTAGCAAAATCAAATATTCTTTAGGACGAATAAAACTACAGAAGCAATAAGTCCTTCTTCAACAGCCCACCCAAAACCAGACAATTTTCCTCCCTGTCTGAGCATGCTGACATCTGCCTGCTCCACTGGCACAGCAGAGCTCACCCCAACCTCCTCCACCTCCTTGGGAGTCAGGCAGGGGAAGGGAGGTTTCACAGTCCCCTGCCTAATGGCGCTGGGGCTGGAAGGGCCTTGTCATCATCAGTTTGTGCCTGAGTGGAGAGTGTCAAAATTAAACTCAGGCATCTAGGAAGCCAAAATTATATTTCTTTTCTCGAATAACTAAATTATTCTCTAAAACCCCCCCCCCCCAAAAAAAAACCCCACACCAAAATCCAAATGCATTTTTCCCCACATGAGGTGTTGTTAGATACTAATCAGCTTTATTTAGACTTCAGAAAGAAATCAAGTCTGACTCGTACAGACAAAGTCCTTTGCAGCACACCTTTTATTCATCCCCAAAGCAATGCCAAACTGCGTACAGACTGAGGCAAAATCCTGTGGATAAGATGGTATGTAATCATACAAAGTCTGCCAAACAGATAAACCTCAGGGATCTAACTGAGGTTATACCTCCAAGTGGAACGTTTCTCAACTTGTGAGTGTGCAACTGCAAATGAATAGTATTAGTAGTTTGGGACATCTCTATTATTTGCATTTTTCTTAAAGGAATTAAAACAATCTATCCATTCACCCCTGCTGGACATTCCTTATGTGCCAATATATTCACGGAATCACAGAATCACAGAATCGCTCGGTTGGAGAAGACCTCCGAGATCATCACGTCCAACCGCTCCTGTCTACCCCCTAAACCATATCCCTAAGTACCTCGTCTACCCGCTCTTTAAATACATCCAGGGATGGTGACTCCACCACCTCCCTGGGCAGCCTGTTCTAGCCTCTGACGACCCTCTCAGTAAAGAACTTCCTCCTTATCTCTAACCTGAACCTCCCTTGGCACAGCTTGGTGCCATTTCCCCTTGTTCTATCCTCCATCACCTGGGAGAAAAGACCAGCACCCACCTCTCTACAACCTCCCTTTAGGTAGTTGTAGGTGGTGACGAGGTCTCCCCTCAGCCTTCTCTTCTCCAGGCTAAACAACCCTAGTTCCCTCAGCCGCTTCTCATAAGGCTTGTTCTCCAGACCCCTCACCATCCTTGTGGCTCTTCTCTGAACACGCTCTAGAATCTCAACATCTTTCTTATAGTGAGGGGCCAACAGCAGAGATGGAATTTGCAGTATTGCAGCTTTGTGCTTGAGTAAACAGCTTGTTTGGTAGCAACTGGTGTCATCTCCTCCAGGATCAGCAGCTGGGAGTAGGTGCCAGGACTCCTCCTTTCACAACCAGACACCAAGAGGCCACCAGCTCCACACCACCCATTCCCCACCACTGCCCCTGCTCAGCTCCTAGCCCCACCTCTCTTCTCCACTTCACCTTGTCCCTCTGCCCAGCCTCTCAGACCACGGAGAATGCAAGGCAGCTGAAAGATGTCTCTCTGACAGTAGTTCTGTTTCCGAGTCTCAGGTGGCTTACTACAACTGCTAGAAAGTGAAGGCTCTTCGTGTTGCCAAATACATGAAAGGGAACATGCCCAAAATGTCTTTTTCTTACCTTTAACCTCACATCAGTTATATTTATTTTCTCTTCAATGGTACTAATCCTGGCTTATCCTCATTTAAAAAGAGATCAGAGTTAGGCAAGTGTTTTAATTTGTGTGATATGCAGACTCAAAACAGAGATCAACAACTCAGTCTAGTTTTCAAACAATTGAAAATAATTTTAAAGACTTTCAGTAGCTCTTGAGTGCCCCCCACTCCTGTGCTGCTGTGAAAGGCTCACATAAAAGCCAACTACCCTGAGGAAAAAGTCAAATTAATCTAGATGCTACACCTAGCACAGAAATGTTAACGAAGTAGTGCAGCTGCTGCAACTGAAAGAATCTTGTCTTTTATCTGCAGCAATATGGAAAACTATGCCAGAAAGAAAATCTGACTTTCAAGTTGATTGTGACCTCTTTAATTTATAACCTGGTTTTAAAACTATAGCCTATATTGAAAATATCTGATCTTATTCATTGGCAGAACTGGGGTCTGCATTCTCCTCCAGTTACTGCTGTACAAAACGATAAACATCAGTAGGAAGCACCAGAGTGGATAGGGAGAGAGTTTAACTCCAGACTCCACAGCAAATTCCAAAATCCGGTCACGGTAGAGAAAAACCTGAGCCACTTTTGCCTCACTACAAGAAAGTCATTGAGGCACTGGAGCATGTCCAGAGAAGAGCAATGAAGCTGGTGAAGGGTTTGGAGAACAAGTCTTGTGTGGAGTGGCTGAGGAAGCTGGGGTTGTTTAGTTTGGAGGAGACTGAGTGGAGAACTTATTGCTTGCTACAACTACCTGAAAGGAGGTTGTAGAGAGGTGGATGTTGGTCTCTTCTTCCATGTAACTAGCAATAGGACAAGAGGAAATGGCCTCAAGTTGTGTCAGGGGAGGTTTAGATTGGATATTAGGAAAAATCTCTTTACTGAAAGAGAGGCCAAGCATTGGAACAGGCTGCCCAGGGAGGTGGTGGAGTCACCATCCCTTGAGGTGTTCAAGAAGCATGTGGATGTGGCACTTCAGAACACGGTTTAGTGGGCATGGTGGTGTTGGGTTGATGATTGGACTTGATGATCTTAGAGGTCTCTTCCAACTTTAATGATTCGGTGATTCTATGATTCTATACAGACTCTTGTCAGTAACCAACAATCAAGAGGAGAAGAACATACGTTGTGGATACGACTGCACAGACATGACTGCCATCCTCTCCCTTAGATAATGCATTTGTTTTCAGTTTCATGCCCCTGCTTATTGTCCGTTTCTCCAGTCAGTCAAGATGCCAGCCTCCCTCATATGCTGCTTTTCATGCCTGGGAAGGACTCCCAAGGGTTGTCATTACTCTACCATAAGTCCTTTGAAGTCCTATGCAAGGCTCAATGCTTACAAAAAACTCATCTGGTCAGGTTGCTAACAAGGTGGTATGATGCTGTCAAGTTGCTTCCTTCTACTTGTCCCTCTGTTTACTACCCTCTCTTATAATACAGGCCTGTAAACTCCTTGTCTGGTTTTTAGATGGTACCTGCACAGCAGCCAGCAGAACAAGGTCCTCCTCTCTAACTTGGGCTCCTTGCCTCAGTGCTAATACAAGCACAGAGTAACTACAGCAGCACTGCTTCACCCAGTGAGGTGCCTGTGAGCAGAAACAGCCTGGGATGCACCTACATCTATCCCTGGGAGGGTTCTGCAAGAATAGCAAGCCCATGCAGTTGTTTATTATACACAGCTGGGTGCATAACCTGGTACTTTGGTTCTGTCTTTGTGTGGTATTTGAAGTAGGGATTTATATTCTCCCTGTTTGTCAGCTCACAGAGGAGTTTAGTGCAAACTGTCCAGTTTAAGTGGTAGTGGAGAAACATGGAAGTTTGAAAAAAACCAGCTTTAGCAGCAGCACTAAAAAAGCATACCCTATTGTATCAAAGGTAGGTATTAATCATTAAGTATCCTGCTCTTTTTCAAGCATACATTGTTACTTGTTCCGTTTAGTGAGTATATCTGGTTCATAAGAGAGCTTTCCTTATTGTAGGGCATGACTGTTACAGAGGTCTTAATGACTTATCTTTGTTCTTGAAAAACAAAAACCCACAAAATTAGCTTCGTTTTCAGGGACAATCGTCCTTTTATCTGCAACTGCAAATTATTATAAAGTTATTGGACTCCACTATATAGCAGGAAAAAAATGGAAAATGTTCAGAGTTAGTCTACTGCCTTCTATTCACAACTTCTGCCATAAAACTGTCTTCAACAAATATCCTTTATAGTGACACAACAACCCCAGGTTCCAGTATAAATTGGGG
>NW_010175751.1:0-9559 GCF_000695765.1 Mesitornis unicolor
CCAGCTTCGTGCCCTCATGGTCACATTTGGGAACCTTCACGTCCATCTCACCGGCCTCTCCCTGCCCAGGTTCTTTGCCTCGGGCGTACGGCGCTGTCAGAGACAGTTCCCACTGCACCGATGGGGAAACGATACCACAGTGCTGAAAATAAGCATAAGGGAACGCCAGTCTGGATGTAAGCAAGGGGAAAGGAGCCGGTTGTCTTCGTGCACTGAAGGGTCTTCAAGCCATCTGTGTGTATAAATGTCCTGAGATGGCAGCAGATGGCCTCAAGTTGTGCCAGGGGAGGTTTAGGATGGATTTTTTGGGAGGAATTTCTTTACTGAAAGGGTTGGCAAGCACTGGAAGGGGCTGCCCAGGGCAGTGCTGGAGCCCCCATCCCTGGAGGGTTTGAAGACGAGGAGATGCCATGCTCAGGGACATGGGTCAGTGGTGGAATTAGGGCTGGTTCAATGGACTCAATGATCTTAAAGGTCTTTTCCAACCAACCCCAAACCATCCCATATGTCCACACTGATTCCAGATGGCCTGGCACGCCTTGCGTCTTTTTGCTGCTCTGCAGAGGAGACGTGAACAGCCCTGCAGGTCCGAACAACACAACCCCCAGCGCAGTGCCCGTGTGAAGGGGGGTGTGTTAAACACGTGTCCATCACAGGATCACAGGATCCCAGCACAACAGGAGTTGTCAGGGCCTCTGCAGATCCCCCAGTGCAACCCCTGCCAGAGCAGGATCACCAGAGCAGTCACACAGGAACACCTCAGGGCTTTGGGGGTCTCCACACAAGGACACTCCACAACCTCTCTGGGCAGCCTGGGCCATGCTCTGCACCCTCACACTCACAAACTTTGGCCTCATCTTCAGCTTGAACCTCCTGTGCTCCAACTTGGGACCACTGCCCCTTGTCCTGGCATTGGCCATCCCAGAGCAGAGCCTGGCTCCTTCCTCCTGACACTCACCTTTTCCATATTTAACAGATATCTCCAGCCTGGATTATGGGACCAGACCAACACCCACCAGGACCACACAGCCCCACGGTTCCAGGACCCTCGGGATACGTCAGGGTGGGTTCAGCTCCGAGCTCCTGCATTCAGCTGAGAGAAGGATGCCGAAACCTGCTCAGGCACCGTGGTGCACACCCACGGTCAGCACCCCAACACAGGTCCCCAGAGGCTGAACACCCACATCAGGCTGTTGTACAGCCCTTACAAACCTGCCGAGAGCATGTGAACAACTCCTGTGGGGAGCGGCTGAGGAGCTGGGGGGTTCACATGGAGAAGAGGAGCTGAGGGGAGACTTCATCCCCTCTGCAGCTCCTGAAAGGAGGGGGTAACGAGGGGATGGTCAGGCTCTGCTCCCCATAACAAGCAATGGGACGCGACGAAAGGGGCTCAAGTTGTGGCAGGGGAGGGTGAGGTTGGATGTGAGGGGAAATTTCTTCATGGAAAGGGTTCTGAGCAGGGGCTGCCCAGGGCAGTGGGGGAGTCCCCATCCCTGGAGGGGTTCCCAAACCGTGTGAATGTGGCACTTGGGGACGTGGTTTATGGCCATGGTGGGGTTGGGTTGGGTTGGACTGGATGGTCTGGGAGGTCTTGTCCAACCTCAATGATTCTATGAATTACATTGACAAGTGCCAAGAGCACACACCCATAAAGACAGAAGCCAGGGGTCCAGGAGCCATTTTTGGGGATGTCCAAGATCCTCACTACAAAACCAGACCATTGAAGAACACAAAATCATGCAAACACAGGGTCTGCTCCTCAGCAGCTGCTCCCAGCCTTGCCTTGCACCCCAGCTTCCCGCCAAGAACAGCTCTGCGTGCCCCCATCGCCGAAACTGGGACACGGCTAAGGTCAAGCTGCGGCGCGCAGGAGATGCTGACTGGAATTAATGAAGCATTTTCTAATTCTGGAAGGTAAATAGGGAGAGCTGCCAGCTCAGCGCGCGCACAACTGCGTTTGACCAGAGCGCCTCACTCATCTGAGTTGTTCCCAAGGAAAGCCAGGCGGTGCGTTGCTCTAACGGCACCCCCAAATCCCAACAGGCCATGTCTAGAGGTCACCTACGACACGCAGCTCAGCCCCTAATTTAGGTGCCGTTACGTGTCTCTGCTGCGTCACCAGGGCTGTCCAAGGCACGGGGTCACCTTGTGCACCCAGGGCAGTCAACGACCACCAAAACCACCCCAAAAGCCAGCGAGCGTCCCCTCACCGAGGAGAACGCAGGTACCACCGCGTTCATGGGTGTTTGTAGGAACACCCTGTCACTGTCCCTGCGTGATGTGCAGCCCACAGGCTGCAAACTGGGCTTGGGCTGTGGCGCTGTCAGGGATGGGTCCCACCGCACCTACAGGCAAACCTGCTGCCGTAACGCTGTAAAAACCCATCAGGGAACACACTCCAGAAACACCAACGGGAGCAAGGGGAGAGGAGGTGGTGCATCCTCTTGACGTGAGGAAGGGGAGCGCAAGGAAACGCCTTTTTCCTGGAGAAAAGCAACACTGCGGGACCAAACGTCGGGATTACAGCGAGACGTCGGCGCCAGGCAACAGGAAAACCCTCACTAAACCCTCAAAGAAAGAGGGGGAGGTCTGTTTATCTTTTGAAATTACAGCAACTTTGCTACTCCATTCACTGCCTGCATGTCCAAAGGATGCCCTGGTGAGAGCCGCGTGCGTCCTGACCACGCCATGCAGATCAACCTGTTGTGGCACCAGATGCATCCCCTCCACCCGTCACCCGCAGAGGAGCTGCTCTGATGTGAAACGACCGGTTAATTTATATCAGGGACCTGGAGTGAATCAGTCACAGCAAAGTGTATTTGGAAGTGGATGCTCTTCTGCAGAATTCAAGTGAATATCATTTCTTTCATCATAATTACAGCTTTGGGAGTGAGCTGAACTAAAGCAAATGAACTGTTTCGGTTCCAAGTCACGGGCCACAGCCGACCGGGTGAACTGGTCTGTACGGAGGGCAGCGTGGATCGGCTCCTCTGGGCACCCCACGCAGCCGGGCCATACAGGAGAAAAGAGTCACGGGACTGAACAAACGCGGGTCTCAAAGGACCGCGCTGTGACACGCAACCATCAGACACTGCTGTGGTTTGGGAGGTTGTTGTCACCGGTGACTCCTCCCCACACAGGGGAATTGGGAATGGGAAGGAGACCCGTGGGGTGAAATGGAAACACATTTAATAAAATGATAATAATAATAATGATGATGATAACAACAACAACAACAACACAACAACAACAATGCATCTACTTATTTTAGATATTATATTTAAAATATTTATGGATTTATAGTTATTAATGTTATTATATTTCTATTTATTAGTATTATTATATCTGCATTTATTAAATTTTCTGTATATTCTATATGTTATTTATATTACTATTGGTGGTGGTGATGGTGGTGGTGTTGTAAAACCCAGCATTAACAACCGTGTTAATATAAAGCAGACAGAGATACAATGCATATATAACATATACAATAATACACAGTGGTCGCAAGCTGTGATGGTCACAACGAGCAGGGGAGGCCCTGAGCAGAACGACGGGTGAGACCCTCCATGGGTGGCAGCCACCGAGGAACAAGGTTAGTCCCCAGCAAACTCCCAGTTCCCAGCGAGTGTGATGTTATGGGATGGGACCATTTTCGCTGGCCAGTTTGGGGTCAGCTGCCCTGGGTTTCTGCTCCCCCCCCCAGCCTCTGCTCCCATTTAACTCAGAATTCCTACAGACCTTACCGCCACACACCAGCGCTGGCCAAAACCAGCCCAGCGCCTGATCAACGCCGTTCCCACGCAGTCGAGCACTGTAATCCACACAGAAACGCAGCTCTTCTGAACAGAAAACCAAGGCTGTGATTCCACCCAGCAGGACCAGGACAAACGCTCGGCGCTGCTGCCAATTAACAAGAGCTCCCGGGTTCAGGAACGAAGAGGATCAAAAGCCGTCGCTGAAAAAGGCACCGCCAACCCAGCAGCAGATCCGGGCGCTGGGGCCGCAGAACGGAGCCGGGCACCAGCGCAAAGGACGTTCCCGTCACATGAAAGGTCAGCAGCGCTCGGAGGAGGTGGAAGGCAAAAATACCCCAAAACTCTGATTTCTGCCAGCCCGCAGCCTCCCCCAGCAACTTCTGCCCCAAAAAAGCAACCCTGGGCAGATGGGAACAGGACACCGGGCTGACCACCACCAGGCAAGGACCCAAATCCTCATCTGAGTGCGTGTCCTGTGGGTCCACGCCAAGCTAACGCCTCTCCTGCAGACCTGCACCACGCTGGCCATAAACTGCCCCAAAACGCCTCCTCCTGGCCCATGCTCAGCCCCAGGGGACCCCAGGTTCTGTGGGGGAGGTCCCCTCCGCCCCCCTTGTTGTACGAGCTCATACGGGACATGGGCATCCCTCAAGTTACCTCCTACAGCAGCAGAACATGACCACCTTGAACCGCAACGCCCAAGAAACAGCAACCGCTCCTACCACTAAAAATGAACCAAATGGTGCTGACAGGTGACAGAAACTACGGAAATCATCATTACCTGTATTTTAGAAATAGGTAACGTTTGGTTGGTAAGCTTCTCCTTGGTGAGGTCGGTGAGCCAACCTCCCAAAACCCCACTGGGAATCCAATGCCTCCCATGGGCGGGATTCAAGTCCTGGGTGCAGCTTTCACACCTGAGCTGAGCTCTGCCCAGGTCTCAGCTCGGCTCCGTCCTCCCTTCCCGTGTGGGAGCAGCCAACGCGTGGCACTTGGAGGCAGCAGCACCTCATGCCCGGTCCGTGAGCAGCCTGTACCAACGCCTGTCCCAGTGCCTGTCCCAGCGCTGTACTCCCACTGCCTGTCCCAACACTGTACTCCCAGTGCCTGTCCCATCACCTGTCCCCATGCTGTAGTCCCGTGCATCCATCACCAGCTCACCGAGGAGGAAACACCGCTCTGACAGGCAGCGGGGACCAGAGGGAATCGGTATCGCACAGGGATGATGTGACAGCGAGCGTTAAACAAGGAGCAGCGCGTGTGGATTGTTACTGATCCCTCATCGAGACAAGCAGCACATGCACCCCATGCCCACCAGCGGCACCCCTGGTTTTAGGGGACCAAGGTGGTGTTTGGGGAGCCCGAAGGAGGAGCCCCGCGGGTGTCAGCGCCAAGGTCCGTGTTTCACCCACAAACATGTGGCAGGGCTCGCAGCAAGCTGTTGCTGTCAGGCACAGCGATGTCTGCTGGCACGCTTCTCCCCAAAGCTGAGGATGCAGACGAGCGAGGAAGCCTCGGTGCCAGCAGAGCCCAGACAGTCGAAAAACAGAGCTGCACCTCGGGAGCAAGCTGCTACAGCGCCAGCCTCGCCTCTCCCGGGCGGGAAAGCCTCGAATAGAAACACATCTGATCTGCGTGCAGAAGACACCCACCGGCAGGTTTGTTCAGCCGTTAATTAACTTCACCTTTAAAAGATTAAAAGATACGCATTCACGATTTAAACGAAGCGGCGTACGCCGAGGCAGCTGCAAACATCTGTCTTGTGCTCCCTGTGCAAAGTGATGCTTCGGCCGCACAGGAAGATGCCTTCGCACCGGGATTCACCAGGATTCACCGGGAAAGCCTTGGGCTGCTCATGAAGACCCACAACTTCAGTTACTGCCGCCCAGGACAGCGAGCGGGGTCAGGTAATGACTGCCCTCTCCATCCACCTCCATGGCGGGACACTGAGGAGCAGGGCAGAGCACATCTTCTGGACAGAAAGCAGACACCAAAGCCAAGCAAACTCTCGCTATGGCTGCAAGAGCCGCTGCTGCTGATGGCCAAGACGGATGAACGGCGGAGCTAAAAGGCTGGCGGTGTCTGAGCCAGTCAACAGAGAAATAGCCTATTTCAGAGTCTGATTCATCAGACTTATTTTAAATGTCTAACTGGGGAGGAGATGGATTGCACTTTGCAAGAGCTATTTCTTGCCGCTGACTGCAGGGAGTCCAGACGACGCTGCAGGTGTAGCCGTGTACATCAGCCACACACACACACAGACAGACAGGCGCACCATCCCCATCCCCTCCAGCCACCGTTAACAGCCCTTGGACCAGAGGGGACACTCACACCAGTGCACAGTGACAGCTCTGCCCCAGGACACGCGCGGTCCTTTGCCCCCAGCAGCCACGACCACCTCAAGGGGAGCTCTGAGACCCCCGACCCTGGGGAAGCCGTCTTCTGCCCCAGCCTCTCCTTCCCAAGGCTGCCTCATCAGCCAGGAAACCCCACACAATGCTGGTGAAGGGGAAAAAAAGTATCACAAAATCTGACTTTCTGTCCTTTACAGAAACAGCTCAAGTGCAACAGACCAGAAACTACAGCAGAAAAACTTCCAGAGCTGGGAAAACAGCCTGGGGAGGAAACAAAGCCAAAGTAGGCACTAGTCAAAAAACTGCTGTCCAAAGAGAGATCCTGGAGACAGACCACCCTACTGGGTGTACTGGTTTACTGGGACGGGATTTGAGAGGTAGGTTTCTGTTGAGGAAAGCTGTGGTTCTGTGAGGCCCACAGCGCTCTGCTTCATGGGAACAAGGCCACCAGACCTTGTCACAGCTCTCGGCTACCGCTGCTGTGTGGTGACCAAGGCCCTCAGCGCCTGGAGATAACCAGGGCACAGACTGGGAAACCCAGGGGAGCTGACCCCAGGCTGAGCAACTCGTGTGATCTACACCACAAACCTCACCTTCACTGCAAATTGGGGACTTGGCTGGGGACGGCCCTTCCCCCCCCTCCCCTCCTCCATGGCTGAGGCCTCCAGAGGGACTTGTCTGCCGCCCTGCCCCTGAGGCCTACTGCAACAGCACTGGCTGAGGAGAGCTCTGTGTGCTCCATACTGGTACTGCTAGTAATAGCAGTTATTATTATGATTAGTTTATTAAACATAATCTATTTCAACCCACGGATCTCCTTTCCTTTCCCCAGCTCCGCTCCCTGTGTGGGGAGGACCCATCGGGTGACAACAACCACCTAAACCCCAACACTGGGACAGGCGGCTGTCGGTGCGAGGGCACAGGGAAGGGGAACGCGCCCGATTCGGGGCAGTATCTGGTCAGAACTGCTGAAATGTCACAGAAATCACAAAAAAAGCCGTACATTAAACGCAGACACAGCTCACAGCGCAGGCAACAGCAAAGGCCGAGGCGCCATGGAGCTGCACTGAGGGGCAGCGATGGAGCCGGGCAGGCTCAGGGCCGGAGCGGAGGGAACCTTCATCAACATAGGAAGGTTTGGGGGGACTGGCAGTACTGTGTGATATTTGTTATGGGATATCAGAAAGGGGCTGTGGGTTTATGAAAAATCAGAGACAGATACACACATGTACATATAAATAATTCCCCTGTTCATACTCTTAGGATTTTATCTGTCATAACCCAACACAAATTTGAAGCTATTTCATGGTTTTAAAGGAAAAAAAGCCATCTCAAGCAAGTTTTAGCACGGAGAGCAGGCTGTTGGGCCATGTTGGGCAGGACAGGGACTGTTGGGGTGTGCAGCTCAGGAAGGGGAGCTCAGGCCCACAGCGGGTGTGGGCTGCAGATGGGGATAAACCTCAAAGAGAAGAAGTGTTGAATGGATTAACCATGGTCCAGGGATGGGATGGGTTGTGTCCACAGAATGATGGCTTGGTCGCACCCAACAGCATCTGATGGAAACTCGATTGGAGACACCACAGCAAACCCCAAGCCCGGCTGTGACCTGGCTGGGGACAGAGGTGACGCTCGCCATCAGTGCCCGTCTGTCCCAAAAAAGCACCCGGTGGACACAGGAGGGAGAGGAGCCCACAGATGAGAGGAGACATCGGTGTCTGCCCCGTACCTCCTGTGTCAGCAGCAGAAAACATCACACGGTACCGAGACACCACCTCGATAGAAGAACGGGGAACAACCTGGGCTGGGTCCTCAGCTCCTGAGGATGCTTCCCAAATCCTCCACGCTTCCAAACACAGTGTTTGGAGTGCGTGATTTAGAGACAAATTCCTCTCTGCTGCAGAATTCAGGTGTGGGCAAAGCATCGGAAACGGAGAAAGATCTTCAGAAAGAGCTCAGCAGCGTACATCCACCCCCAGAAAACACCTTTTCAAAACACTCTCAATGCAAAATTAAGATGATCCATTTTACATTCTTCATCACGAACTTGCACCTGTAAGTCCTGCAGTGCCAGACGTGGATGAAGAGCGAATTGGATCACAGGTCTGGTTAATAAAAAAGTTAAAAAGAAGGAATCTTCAGGAGAAAACCCAACATTTCTTCAAAGGAAAAAGCCCATCCAAAAGCAAGGTGCAGGTCAGAATCCTCAAGGTACTGTCGCTATCATTTTGATGGCAACGTGCAATAACCCAGCCTCACGTGGGTACCTCTATGGCTTTCAAGTGTCGTGATCCATGCGCTAAACAACCACATTTTGGTGTATTTCAGAGAGACAATGAACAACGTTACCATTGCTGACTACGGAAACACGAGGTTGTTGATGCAGGAAACCCTCATAACCCCTCTCTTAATAAAAGAGGAAATCCCATTAAAAACACGCAGGTGATGAGACTGGAAGAAACAGGAATTAGCAGAAAACAGCCAACCTGACCCAACGGCTTCCAAATATGTGAAGTTCTTGAAAAACTTCGTAACTTCTAAGTTAAACGTGGACACACAAAGGCAGCGGAGTTGGGTCCTGTGTGGAAATGGGTGCAACGGGTCAGACCTGCGCCACGTCCATTACAACCACCTCTGGATCCTCCAGGTGTAAATATCTCGCCAGGATGGAGCTACACGTGCAGTGAGGGTCTGCGTGGAAAGCTGCACTGAACACAGCTGACATCCGAATACATAATCCCTGGCAGAGGAATTTGTGCTGAAGAAAATGGAAGGTCCAAGAAGGTTTCAGCGATCTGTTTTAACCTAAGCCAGCAAAACCTCTCCACCAGTGCAGCTGAACGGAAAGTAACGGTGGAGGCGAGTGGACCATGGCATTGCAGCCCAGTTTTGGTCTTCCTATATGTGGAAAACACCTCAAGACCCTGACTCTGCTCTGCCCGGCGTCTCTAAACCCTCCCTTTCTTTTGAGGGGTTTTGCCTCCAGATCCTTAAGCAGAGACTTCCTCTTCCACAACACTCTGATTTCCAGAAGGGTTATTTGGACATGTTAAGCTCAGTGGCTCCATCGACCCAGAAACTGCGCTGCCAACCTCAGTGGAAAAACCCTGTCCTGACCTGGAGCGAGGAGCCGTGGCTCAGGAGGACGCAGGACGGGTGACAGGCAGCGGTCCCAGGGGTTGTGTAACTCCCATACCACAACAACAGCCGCAGCCTGGCTCCTTCCCATCGGCCAAAGTGACCTTCCCAGAGGCAAAACAGGGAGCAGCAGAATTCCCTGACCCCAGCAGGGAGGAAAAGCTTCACCAGCGACTGCGTGTCCCTGCCAGTTCTGATACAGGCATGGAGGTGCTCAGTGATCTCAGCCACAGAAATCACAGGATCCCAGCACGTCAGGAGTTGTCAGGGCCCCTGCAGAACCCCCAGAGCAACCCCTGCCAGAGCAGGATC
>NW_010175752.1:0-25562 GCF_000695765.1 Mesitornis unicolor
CAGCACAGCCCTCTGGCATGTCAGCCACTCAACTGTTGGTTGAGAAGACCAACAATAATATCTTGATTTGGTATCCCGGTCTCCAGTCAACAGCATCTGTGCCCTACTATGGGTGCAAGGCTGCACCTTCCCTTTGCAGGGTACAGACCCTTTTCTCCTTGCAGGGGTGCGTGGGGAGGTTGGGCCAACACTCACAGTTGTGCTACCTTCTCAGCCAGACCTGTAATGTCAGTAGCACAAATAGTTCATGTGGGTAGAGCACCCTGCCTGTGGGGAAGTAGCCCACCAGAAGACACGAGTTAGTAACAGTCCCATCCAATGAGGGAGCCAGCACTTGGCCCAGTCAAGGCACTTAAGATACACAATTGTAGTTAAAGGTAGCTTTCATTGACTTCCAGAGAAATACTGACCATTTTCTGCCTGTAAGTTTAAATAATAAGCTCAAACTCCCCAATGCATTTTATCAGATACTATAGGCAAGTTTGATGGGATCTCAACTAATTAATTGAGATTTAGTGGTTTTCTAACACATTCAACCTTATTTCCCCCCCAATTAGAATAACTGTAACAAAGGAAAGCATAATAACCTCAGAATTAATTGGATTTTGCAGCAGGCTGTGACAAGCTGTCCAACACATATTCATACAGTCCACTCTGCTTTTACAAGCTAAAGCCACAGACTGCAATTTATTGCTGCTTCTTGAGGATGAAATTAGAAAGAGTATTAATGTTGGAAGGAAAATGTATTAGCAGAAACACTTGCTGGAGCTACGAGATCTTCCTTTTGGCTGAGATCAATAACCAGAAAGCCCAAGGCTGATCTTTATCAGAATATGGAATGAATGCCTCGGAGAGTGGATAATAAGTGCTGTCCAGAGATTTCATTCCCTTCCTACAACCATGTGAAAAATGTAGATACTGGGTTCCACAAAATTATAGGCTTCATTTAGATAAAAACTTTGGATTGCTTTTATTTAACTAGCAATAAAAATTTTGAAGCAGTAAAAGCTGGAAACTGCTTCTGTAGCTTTCTGCTGCAGGCATAACATGTCTTGTCCTCACTAAATGAGATAGTTGTTACAGAGACCTTGTTTCCTAAGGTGTTCATACAACACCTAACACCTGCTGATTCCCAAGCTCAACAGAGGACAGTAGCTGCTTCTCTGGCGCATCAGTTAAGTAACCATAATTCACAGTGATGTCTGGCACATTACGACTCCATGAGTATTGCATTGGAGCAACAACCAAATGTCATACATCCATGGCCACGTAGTTTCTTCAGTATTAGCCCTAGCTGGATTGAGCAGGTATATATTTTGACTCTCTAGTAAACAGGCTGAAGGAAAGATAATCACTGACTGCTGGCTTTCTTGCTGGGAGAACCTAGAAGATGAACTCAAGAAATTACTCCTCTTCCTTGAGGACTGTGTCCTGCTGAGCTCAAACCATCATATGCTCATATGCCATGGGAAGTGGGATATGCATGACCTGTGACACCTGCAGAAGACAGAGGCAACTTATCTGATTACAAAGTTCATGCCTGTGCGCAGTGTTAGACTTGCCATGTGTTCTTTTGGATGTGTTTCTATGACCATGTCATGGTTTAGGGCTGGGCTGGCCACTAAATCCTGGACAGACACTCTCTATTAAACCCTCTTCCCTCCCCAAAAGGGAAGAGAAAAGAGAATAAGTGAGAGAGACTTTGCAGGTTGGAAAATAAACTAACAAATTTAATGAAACAATAATACTAATACTACAAGATAATAATGTAAACTGAAAAAATAATGAAATATATACAAATACGTACAAATATATACAAAACCAATATAAAATCCTTCCCCCACCCTCCCCACAATGATAAGTATGTCACCAGAGGCTCTGCAGAGCTGGGCACTGGAAAAGTCCCAGACCAAACTCAGCAGCAGGTGGGAGCAGGATGCAGAACACATGAATCAGGATCAGCGGCAGATGAACTAGATAGGGTTCCTCTCAGGCCTCGACCTCTGCAGGATCGAGACAGACAGAAGGGTCTGAGCTGGAAGGGCTCCAAGATGGAAGAAGGGATCAAGACCCTTGTGATTCCTTGGCTTTTATACCGAGTATGATGTATGTGGGATGGAATACCTTGTTGGTCAGTTTTGGGTCCGCTTCCCCCTGCCGTAGGCGCAGACACGGCACCCATGATGAGTCAGCAGACCTTGGGCATATCTTCTAGCAGCACTGTTTGGGAAAAACATGCTGCTAGTTTTCAGCAAGTTCAGCCACTTAAAAGAGACTGAGCTGAAAAGTAAAATCACTAAATAGAAAATTAATTCTATTTAGCTCAAACCAGGACAGACCAGTTGAAGAAAACAGGTCCAGACTGAGTGGTGTCTCCATATGTATCTGAACAGAAGGACTTGGACTGGTTTTCTGATGCTGACCACACTACAGTCACCCATGTTTCTGTCAGCTAGAGACTGGCTTTTCATGATGTGCTCTTTATTACATATATCTTTATGTGACTCTAAACTGGCAAGCAAAGCACAGAAAGTTCACCAGAGAAATCCACATTATTTATGATCTTTAAAATTGAAGTGACTTGTTAGACATGCACATGCAATAACAGGCCCATTGAAGCCAACAGTTTCTCCTTCAGTCATCCCAAAGTGTTGGATTCTGTAAACCTTTCTGCTGTACCGACTTAGCAACAGCTTCTAACAGTACAGTCTGTCCCAAGAGCAACTGTAAGTGCATTGGGCAAATGAAGTGGAGAAGCATTCTTGACATGGTGAGAACATCTTGCAGAGAGCATTCAGACACCATACTCAGATTTTACCTATGTTTTGTTTATGCCTTTTCTTGTAATGCATCCAGAGAGAAAGAATAGATAATGTATTAGTAGTTCAACTGAAATAAATAATTGGCTGTTCTTCCCTAGATGCAGTACCCTACACTTGCCCTTGTTGAATTTCATTAGGTTTCTCCCCATCCTCTTCTAGCCTGTTCAGGTCATGTTGAATGGCAGCACAGCCTTCTGGCGTGTCAGCCACTCCTCATAGCTCTGTATCATCAGCAAATTACACTCTGTCCCATCATCCAGGTCATTGATGAATATATTGAACAGAGCTGGACACAGTACCAACCCCTGAGGAACACCACTAGACACTGCCTCCAAATAGACTATGTCCCCCTGACCACAGCTCTCTAAGTTCTGCCTTTCAGCCAGTTCCCAATCCACCTCACTATCCAATCATCCAATCCACACTTATGTTTGGCTGTGAGGATGTCATGGGAGACAGTGTCAAAAGCCTTGCTGAAGTAAAGGGAGAACACATCCACTGCCCTCCCCTCATCAATCCATCTAGGTATGCCATTGTAGAAGGCTATCATATTGGTCAAGCATGTCTTCCCCTTGGTGGATTCATGTCAACTACTCCTGATAATCCTCATTTCCTTGACATGCTCTGAGATGGCACCAAGAACAAGCTGTTCCATTACCTTTCCAGGGATGGAGGTGAGGCTGACTGGTATGTAGTTACCTAGGTCCTCCTCCTTATGGTTTTTGAAGACTGGAGTGACGTTGGCTTTCCTCCAGTCCTCAGGCACATCTCTTGTTCGCCAGGACTTTTCAAAGATGATGAAGAGTGGCCTAGCAATGACCTCTGTCAGCTCCCTCAGTCTTCCAGGGTGCATCCCGCTGGGGCCCACGGATTTGTAGAAGGTATTTGGGATTAGGTAACATCTTCTGAGGAATAGGCCACTCATGATTCAAAGTGATGTACAAGTGCTTGATACTGTTATTGTGGACTGTGAATAAGGATGTTTTGCAACTCACATTGGGCACATGGGAGTGGGGGGCAAAAAGACCAAACTACATTTGATTTAAGTCATTAGGCAGTTCTATTAGCTGAGCTTACAGAGAGTAGGCTTGATGATTTTGTTACAACAGCAGAAAACAAGTCCTCTGTTTGGAAACATAGTTAGGTACTGGTACAGCTGTTCCCTCTATGGTACCCTGACATAAACAGGATCCTGAGGAAATGGTTTTGTGAGAGAATGATAGATGACTACAGACGTTGTCCTGATCTGAATTAATGAGTTCACGGTGACTCAAGGCTTACATCTGATGACTTGCCCCATTCATGGAAGTGCCCTGGAAATCTCTCTACAGCCTGTGTGACTACAGTGCCCAGAATTGCTGCCTGCTGGTGTGTCTCTGGTGAGCTGCCGCAGTCAAGACCTATGAGCAAAGTTTGCCTTTACGGTCCATAAACTGAGGTCACTACACAGGATCTCTCCCAGTCAGCACTCAGGCTCACTGAGGAGACAATAAGGCGGAAGTTACATTTTCTGTAACATATTAGGGGTCACAACCTTCAAGCTGAGCAGCTCTAGCAAGCACCCAATTTAATTAAAAGGATATATAGAGTGAAATAAAAAGAAATGGTGAAGAAAATATACCCAAGTACAATGCCAGCTCAAAATTTAGGATTCAGAGCAAGAGATTATTTCAGCCCTCTTCAATCATATGTGGTTTTGCAGTTTAAAAAACAGCTTTAACAAAAAAAAAAAAAAAAAAAGAGAAAGTGCCTCCAAAAATCAGTGTTTCTTTGAGACTTAAACAGTTGTTTAAATGAATAATTCATTTGCACTCCAACAGGTGGCTTGTGAGCTGACTGGTGCCTGAAGGAGCTGAGTGTCTGCAAAGCACTGCCAGCAGTGGATGCTCCCATCTTTACAAGATCCAACCTAATTCTCTCACCCTCTTGTGTACCTAAGCACTGGAGACTTTCTAGGTTTTTTTCAGCATCTCAATAATAAGTTGTAATGATATAAGAAAGAGCAATATCACTGCCTACAGAACAACTAGTGAGTAAAAGGCAGTGATCCAGACAGTGCTAGGTTGTGCTATTTCAGTATTATTTCACTGAAATGTTGTCAGTGGAGTTCAGCAAATGCAAACTTTAACAAACATGACAAAGATAGGAAGAAAGAAGGTCCTTCTGGAAAGAACACAGCTACAATAGAAACTAATAAGTGCACTTGCTATGAAGTGACTTTATGTTTATTTCAATACAAATAAAAGGGACGCAGAAAATGCATTAGTAAGCTTCAAGTTATATTTCTTGTTTATGTAAGTGCTGGATTTTAGATCAAAGCTAATTGTTTCTGTTTTTTTTTAAATACTTGAGTGCTTTTTTGTGGAAGTGCACTAACATTGATATTTTCCGTAGCAGAGATGAGTAGCACTGCTAAGTGGATAACAAATGCTTTGCTATGTATTAGAACCTTAAGTAGCAGCTAATTTACAGGCTTTCAGAAAAAGTAGGGCAAAAAAATGGAACAAAGTTAATTCTTTCTTCTTTTTTTTGCCACAGTCCAATTTTAATTTTACTGCCCATGTGGGATTTTGGTCTGCTTTGAACCAGAGCTGTACAAATCAAAGTGAACAGTTTTATAACTTGTTAATTGTTCTGTCTACCTATACAGATGCATAAAAGGGGAAAAGAAACAGAGTGATCAATGGTTAATAACATTACAGTTACTCTTATGTGTTGCATGATTTAATCTTTTTACAGTTATACTGATACTTCTCAGGAAAATCATGTGCATTTAGATAATAATTTTTCATGAAGAATTGATTGTTATTCTGTTATTTTCTTATTCTGAGAATAACTTTCATTATTTCACATAATTCCTTATTAAGTCTTGAAGTTTTAGGGAAATACTAATTTGCAGCCATATTTAGCTGGGAAGCATACTGTATTACTTCCAACTTCTAGTACATTACAAGATAATTGTTACAATTTTGTAGAAGATGTAATGTTCTTTAACTAATATGAAGTCAGCAACTGATAGGTATTGAAGCCTACCTATATCGAAAGGTCTTGCTATATCTAGGCCTTGACTCATACCAAACTAAAAATAATTATTGAGACTGAAGTATATAAATGCGTATTGACATGGGAAGGTATTAATGCCTATTGATAGACATTGATGTGGTAATAACCTATTGTTATAAATGCCTTGATACAGGTGTCAAAATCAATAGGCCTGGATGCCTATCTACATCAAAAAGGCTCACTATAGGTCTTTACTCCTACCAGGATCAAAAAGTTTCTTGAGACCAAAGTGTTCGGATTCCTATTGAGATTGAAAGGTATTGAT
Organism: Mesitornis unicolor; assembly: GCF_000695765.1. NCBI lineage: Eukaryota > Metazoa > Chordata > Aves > Mesitornithiformes > Mesitornithidae > Mesitornis > Mesitornis unicolor. The sequence goes on from NW_010175752.1 coordinate 6,151, forward strand.
GCTTATGAATATCGAAAAGTCTTGTTATCTATAGATCTCAATGCTTACTCACATCAAAAGCAGTCTCTAAATCGATAGGTGCAGATGCCTGTTGCATCAATGACTAATGATATCTCACTGTTGACATATGTTGGTGCTAACAATATCAAAATCAGTCTCAAGACTGATAGGAATAGACACCAGTTGAGATAGAAAGATATTCATGCCTAGAACTATTGACCAATACCTATAGATATCGATGTCTATCAACAGGTGTCTAAATTGATAGGTATTGATGTCCACAGATATTGAAAGTTCTCTCTACTGATAGGTCACAATGTCTGTTGATATCAATAAATTTATTGAAACTAATAAATGTAGCTGCCTATTGAGTTGAAATGGTATCAATGCTTATCACTAAGTATTGGTATTGATGCTTACAGATAGGTCTTGAAATTGATAGACATCAGTGCCTCTCATTATCAAAAGTTCTCACTATCTATAGGTCTTGACATCTACTGGTATCAAAATTGGTCTTGAGACCAGTAGGTATGGTCACCTATTGAGAACAGAACATATCTATGCCTTCTGATCTACATCTATCTATCTATAGCTATCAGTATCTTGCCTAAAAATAGGTATCTGAATTTATAGGCATTGACAGCTATTGATATCCAAAGGTCTTGCTATTGATAGGTCTCAATGTCTACCAATACAAAAAATCAGTCTTAAAACCAGCAGGTATAGAAACTTATCAGGTTTGAAAGCTATCAATGCCTATCAATAGGTATCAAAATTGTTGGGCATCAGTACCTATGAATTTCAAGTGCTGGCTCTCTATTGTTCTTGAATACTACTGATATCAAAGGATTTCTTGAGACTAACAGGTATCAAATGTCTATCTGCAACTAAAGCAGATTCATTGAAATGTAAGGGTTCTACTAAGATTAAATTGATTGTAAGTAAATGTGACTCGGTAATATCCTTTTTGAACTACCAGATGGTGGTGATTTGAAGGTCACTTGAAAGGGCAAATCCAGATATATCACCTGTGTTTGCGTAGTTCCTGTAAGCAATACAAGCTTTGTGGATGACCAAAGAGCTTTTTGATAACCGCCCTGAGAAGATCAACAAGACTTTTGAATTGCCAAAAATCTTCATAAATATAATAGCATTCTGAGGTGTCCAAAAACATCTGTGCATTGGAAAAAGATTTAAATTTATACATACTGCAGTCAGGTGTGAAATTGTTCACTCTACTTTACCTATTTGTTCCTATTTAGAAATTTGCAGGTAATGGTTAATCTCATTTCCCTGGAGGGCTGAGAAGTGCTGCCGTCTATGTCTGCCTGTGCTGTTTGAAGATATCTTCACTGTTTCTAGCAACACAGTGGCAAAATTTCATTTCATTAGCTGCAAAGGCTCTGGTATCGTAGGACTACTTTTGTTAGCACTGTATCATACTGCATGGTGCAACAGAGATGTACCTTCAAAGTCAGAATGGGAAATCTAAAAAATTCTCCAATACTTCCCTTATTTTTCTTACTCTTCTTCAGCTTCTTGTCATGTACAAAACTGAAAATTTAAAAACATATTTTAGTTAAATTAGCATGCAAGCCACTGTAGCACTCTTGTTTTCGATAATTTTGCCTTGGACTTACCCTAAAAATAATAGATGTTTTACGTAGTGTTTTATACTGATTCAACTAAATTAATAATAAATAAATAATATGGCAGTGGACATATAAATAATTAAAAGTCAGTTGAAAATAGAAAGTATTATTGCATTATGGCTCAAGGTCATTATCCCTTAGCAAAGTGAGAGAAGGTTATATGAGCAGTTTTCCTCTAGTCAGTGCTGTCACTGACAGTTTAAGGCAAACTGACTTTGCAGTGGAGCAGATGAGGAGTGTTCACACAAGCAACACAGTGAGTGCTGCCCTGGGAGCACTAACATCCAGCAGAAACTTGGTAACGGGTGAGAGGAGGGCCAGTGGTTACATATGAAAATAACACAAGCATTTCTATAACAAACCTCTAACCCCAGTTTCTGCTGCACTGCACTTTCTTACAGGCCAGGAGCACAGAGGTGAATGGTAGCTGCAACTTAGCTGGTAAGCAGTTACTCACTACTTTACAGCAATTTGTCGTGAGCCTGAGTTCTTGACCACAAGTCTGAGGTGTTATTGTTGGTGAAAACACTTACTGAAGACCAGTTCTCTCGTGCTGACCACCTTGAAGAAGTAGTATAACTGGTAACAGCTGCTTATGAGAGTACAGAAAAAAAAATTAAAAAAACAGTTATTTCCACAGGCTTTTAACTCCCAGACTTTTCTAGACACCCTGCTGGCTCCTTCCATCCTTCCTCATCACCCTCTGCATTCTTCCTTGGCCCAAGCCCCTATAATAAGTCACCATTCCTTTGGAAATGTGTGTCTAAGTACACATCCATACACTGTTCATAGTTCCCACTATCTTTGGCCTGGATCCTACATCTATGCTTGGTGCTCCTACTCCAGACTTTGGGAAGTGCAGGGCAATAAGGGCAAGTAACTGAATCATGAAAATAAACACACATAATGGATCATGGATCTGCAACCAAAACTTCAACTGTAAGAACAAAGACTAATTTTCAAAGGCAAGGATAACAGACAGATTTCTTTTTAATGCTTTTAATTAGAAATAATTTTCATGGGTCAGTCAAGAAAAATGTGAAAGAAGAAAACTCTTTCTCTCTTTGTATTCAAACCATTAAGAAAGCCAGAATGGGAGAAGGAAGGATTAGAGGCTTCTTCAAAGTAAAATGGCACTTGGAGATTGGAAAAAAGTCATGCGATACAACATATTAAAAAAATATCCTCTTAAGAGAAGGACATAATATTCAAGAACTATGTTTTAATTCTCCTCTACTATTAATGACATCAAAAAAGTTTGGAGGACAGACTTGATGATTCAAGGCAAAAAATATAATAAAGCATACAGAACTAAAAAGCTTTTTTTATTTCTTTTATTTATGTCTCCTGTATGGAGTCAGCTTTTTATGAAATAACACATAAATAACCCAGCAAACATTATAGCTGTTAAAGCAAGTTTTTTCTAGCATTTAAAGAAATTTGGGGAGTTTTCCGCTACATCCTCTAAATAATGGGAGTTCTGTTTCTCTGTTTCATCTAAATTTTTGGCCAAAATTATTCATAGATAAATACTGGTTTTGCTAGTTAATTTTTTTTTTTTTTAAATCTTGCAGGAATATGCTTCAGTCGCTTGTAAACTGCTTCCTTTCAGTTAAGGGCCCAGAGTGATAAGCATATTTTCTGAACTGCAGATGACTAAAAAATTAAATCAGAGGATTAATGCTTTATTCTTCATTCACAGTGTGCCTGAGGAAGACAATTGCCTCAATTGAATGTCAATGGCAAAATTCCATTGACCTTAACAGGCTAAGGTTTCAGTTCTTGTTCTTTGCCATTTTGCTGATATGAAAATTCAAGTATCTGTATCTTTTGATACAAGGCCAATCTCAGAACATCATGGACTTGTGAACTTCAAATAAGAAAAGGGAACAATTATGGTTTTTAACTAAGCAAGCATTTAGAAGTGGAGTCAGTGTTTTTGGACACCTTTCATAGCACTTGCCTTTTGTTATTAGCTAAAAGCAGCTTTCTTCTGTTGCTCTTAGTATTTTTTTTTCTCCTGCACACCAGGGCTGCAAATCCACACTGAGCCTTTCCTCTCGAGGTTGTTGTCTCAGATCTGGTCAAGCTCCACAGTGACTGAACACTGTCACCATTTGACAGCTGTTTGGAGTCTGTCTGAAAGACCTGACGGGTTCAGCGCAGTCCTGGGGAGCTGCTGTCTATGTTATGAAAAGTATGGCCAGAAATTACATTAACAACCCTGGGAGTTTCCAAGGCAGCCAAGGACTGAGTAAGCTGCAGATGATGGAATTACTCTGTCACCTGTGGGGTAGCCCCTTCTGGCCAGAATTGCAGCTCATCGAAGAATCCAGTGTGAAATCTTGCACTGAACTAACACAAACCAGTGAAGGATTTTATTCTCCAGGATGCCAGCCCAGCACTTTTCATCTCCACTAGAAATATAGTGAGTCATGCACAAAGAAACGGAGGAGAATAATTTCTCCTCATTGTTCAGCAACTTGGCTGGGCATTATTTTACTTTACAATGTGGCCTGTGGGTGTGAGCTCTGAACTCTAGTCCCCAGGGGTAAATTAGGTGAAAAACTCATTTTAGAAAGAAACACATTCAACTAAGAAAACGCATTTGTAAATCTTCCCCCTGAGCTCTGGAGCAGTCTTCCTGGGGCCAGCACAGCCTCAGTGTAATGGATGGCTGCACAGCTGCCTGGCAAAAGTCACAAGCTCTCCTGCTTGCATGTGTACAGAACAGGAGGGAGCCACAGACCAACCTGAAAGCTGCTGACATCACCTCTATAAATACGCAACTGACTTTTCTCAGTTTTCTTTGTTGTCTCGAACAACTGCTGAATGATTTTGCAAGTAAATTTCACACCGTTCTTCAGATAACTCATTCAGCTCATTTGACTTTATTTATTCGTTCCTTGCCAGCAGCAGTGGCAGAGATGAACAACTCAATATGTAGAGCAAAACAAATATACAAAATGAAATTCTAAAAGAAAGGGGGAAAGAAGAAAAAAGTTATTGTGTTTCCTTGATCCTGCTGGCAAATCCAGAGGAAGTTGGGCAGTCCTGCCTTTGGAGAGTGGGTGAAGGGGCTGCAGTATGCCAGTCACCTGCCTGAGTGCATACACAGCTGAAGACGTCATTACCTGGAAAGTTCATTCAGTATTCAACTTCTGTGATTCCTCCAAATTTCCTATTGTAGTAATCCTCCTCAGACACACTAGCAACACTAGATTTGAATATTTTACATATGTATTTGTTAACCTGGGGAGAGAATTAGTATTTTCTAGTCAATGTAATTTACATGAATGCAAGAAAACTTTCAGTGTGCAGTATTCACACAGAACATACCTGAAGCCAATAATAGCTACTAACTTTACTTATCTGTTATCTCCTATAGGTAGATAACACTTTCTATTAATAAAAATAAGGAAAGATCCACAGTCCTGGGATTGTGCTTCAACATAATACCCTTGATGAACATTACCCAGGATCCTATTTATTTAGTCACTGTAAGTAGGTAGCTCAGCACTGATGCTGTGCACTGCAGTCTATCGAATCTCTGCTCCCCACGCTTCACCCCTGCAGACAGGTGACTGCTGGAAATCCTTCATTTACTCACTCCAAGGAAGAGAAGCCTATTGCTTAACCTAACAAAATCTGCTGCAGCTGTGATTAATGCTTTCCATCCCCAGTGGACACAAAGATCACAGCCTGCATCATGATGTCTAGATTATACTGTAAAAAAAAAATAAATAAAACCAAAAACCTGACCAAAAAAAAATCGCAAAACAACCAAAAAATCAAAAGCCTGGATAAAACTCAGGGCTCTGTTTCCTTCCCAGAACCATTGTTTTGGTTTCTCCCACTTCTTTCCTGCCACCTATGCTGTTTCTGAACTCCTCTCTCAGTTGCCTGTTTGGATCTTGTCCTACTCGCACCTTGGAGCTACCACTTGTACCACTTCTGTTACTGAGGAGAGCAATGCTTTTCAGTCACTTGAATGCCATGCCTCTTCATCATTGCACCTCAAAGCTGAGCCTTGGGCATGGGGTGCCTCTTCTGCATTTTACACTTAATACAAGCAACAAGACCATGTCAACTCCGTCAACTTACATATTTTCTGAGTTATTTTGAACCAAATGCTCCACAGGAGACACTTAGGACATGAAAATGATTCTGCGAGTCCCATAGGGACCAGTTATTACAGCCAATCTGTGTGGCCTTGTCATAGGCAAGTCAGTGCTGCTGGTCTGATTCCCCAGGGTTCTTCCACTACTGGCAAGGGTTCAGGGGGAGCTCCCAGGGTCACCAATGCAGGATCAAGACCCTCAGAGTTGCACTAAGGGACAATAAAAAAAGCACCAGCAATGCTGGATTGCATCTCTCTGAGATACAAGTCCATCATTTTATTTATTTGTAATGGCCACGTTACTATGGCTCTGTGAACAGAGGTAAGGCAGTTGAGGTGTAATACTTTTGGGGGTGATGCTTATATTGGAGCCCCTGAGTATGTAACCACTTCTTTCTTTGCGTTGAAGGCGTTGCTGCTATCTTTCCTTCCTATTTTTAGCTATTTTATTACTTTCTTCCAAAGGAGGGAAAAAGCCACAAATTATCCAAGCACTTAGACATCTTTAGATGTTACAGTTCAATAGCAGTTTACTGCCATTTTGGTAAATTGTGCTCAGCAGTGAGCCACAATTAAATGAAATCTTCATTCTAAATGTCTCTAAGATAAGGGTGGAGATTTACTCTCTTCAGAACACTCTATATTAAATGCACATGTCATTACAACATAAAAAGATTGGCTCCTCAAGCAGATTCTGAAAGATGGCTGCATTTATTTTGCTCTTTTCCTCAGATAACTACAAGAAGTGTCTAGAACAAGATTCTGCTCCTGGTAAATACTGGGCAAACTGGGAGCTTTCTCCTTTAGCAGAACTACCACATTCTCTGGCACTTGGCTTGTAAGTTTAGTTGGATGGGGGGAATAAAAAACATACAAGCAAAAGAAAACCCTCACCAGAACTCGCCTTGTGTCACTGCTTGAAAAATCCACTTGCTTCAAGCTATATACATAAAAGCAGTTAAGTACTTCATGCTTAAGTGTCCAGTTTATTTCTGATCCATCAGACTCAGCACCATCATTTCAAAAAGATAGAAGCACTTGATAGGAAAGAGCTGATCTTCCACCTCATGGTAGCACAATCGTTTTGCCTGTGTTGGAGAAGCTGAGAGAAAAAGACCGTGCAAGTGGCATTTATAATTTTGCCAGCACTATCTCATGTGAGCAGGGAGTGCTGTAGAGGAAATCTACCCCAGCCTCTGCTCCCAAATTCTGGTTTTTGTGTGTACTTGTCTGGGCAGTAGTTCAAGCATCAGCACACACTGGCTGACCTCTGGCTAAAGCTGGATGCTGCATTTTCCTCCCTGCAGGAATAGGCAACTCTACAGGAGCCTGCCTTTAGCACCCAGATGAGGAGAGCCCAGCTGAGTGCAGGACTGACCAGCAATGCCTCGTTACCATAGACATCCACCACTGAGGCATGCAGGGGAGGATAAAGTGAGAAGCATAGCCCTGAGATTTTCCTCTCCAGCAGAGTTCTTAGCTCACAGAAATTCAAAAGCTGCCACTTCTTTTCCCTTGATGTTTTCCTGAAAAACTTGATGAGCTGACTGTGCACAGGTCAGGGCAAAAGCCAAACAGGCTCCATATCTATTTACCAATGGGGTTTTTTTTGCGACTGATATCCCTACACTACTTTTAAAAAAAATCCCAACAGCATTTCATTGTCTCTATAGGAAATAACAGGTTAGATAGCCAGTATTACCAGATCCTGAGTACCCTCTGCAAGGTGCAGAGTACTCCCAACTACAGAGAGCAGCCTCAGGGTGAGGCACTATGACTGGTATATTTAACATCTCCAAGAGTAGGGTCCATCGTCATCTGCTTCCTATCACCACCACCTCATCAGGCATTACCAAGCTCAGTGCTTTGGAGGAGGTCAGGAGTTAGGGCTGAGTGAGAAAATGCAGGCACTAGTGTTTCAACACTGCCAGTTTGATAATTACAGCTGCAATGAGCAACTGCTGGGCCGTGTGCTGTTCTGCAAAGTAAAGAGCTCCTGACAAAAGGACATCATTTTCACACAAACCAGAAAAATGAAAAGTTGTCTTCCAGATAGCTCTAGCTGACTGTAGGGAACACCAAAGTGAACAGCCTATTTATTATATTACATCTGACATTATGAGAGCCCATGTAATGCAATTATCTATAAAAGTCCCAACAGTCTGCCAATTGTTCCTCACAGATGTACCTGTTTTTAAGATAACTTTCCTAGACATCCATTACTTACAGTCTCCTGCTTCCCTCTATCTGTTCACTAAACATTATTAGGAGTTCTTTTGCCATGAATAAATGAATGAAAAAACTTTGAAACCACACACGATTTCTTTGTTTTAAAATATAGGTGTATTGTTTTTGTTACTATGGAGTTTTTATTTAATTCTCTGTTTAGATAGGACATTTGACGAATTTATAACTAATCTTCCTTATCAGTATGCTGGAATGGAAAATATCTTTTTTGGGTTGAGGGCCTTACTCTGATCCCAGGGAGCCACTGGGGGCCTGAGGTTTATTCCACTGACCTCTGTAACTTTACTGAGGAGTACAAGGACCTGTGATTCTGCAAATAAAGAAGTATCTTGCCCCACAAGACTTGGCAGTATGCCCACTTTGGATCCAAACTCTCTGATTTACAGAACAGAAGTGTCGCTCTTGGAAAAAGAATGCCAGGAAAGAGGATTATGATCAGCAACAGACTGAGACAGTAAAGACTCAAAATGGTCTCCGTTTAAAGAGGCTTTGGATGGTGAGAATGTTTTGAAATTTATGAGTAGCATGTTGTTGGTTTATGCTGATTTCTGACTGGCTTTTTGCTCCTTTTTATGAATTGCAGATTTTAATGAAGGCTAGGAAAAATATAAAGAAATAAGGAGGACCTTTAACAAAAATACTGAATGGAGTATGCTTTCTCACCTGTAAATATATGTATATTTATATCTATATATCAACTGCATTGCTGTGGATTTCCTCTGACAACTATTTGTGAGGTGTTGGCAAATTTTATGTGTTTCATTGAGTCTATTATTGATATCCTGCCAAGCAAATACATCATAAATTCACTGAAGAAGGGATGGGCAACTGCTTGTGTAGACAGTTGTAATTCGCCTCTAAGCTTTAGGATATTAGAAGGTTTCCACAGTAGTGAGGAAGGGATCCTACTTGCATTCATACAGTGAAACTGGTTACGTCTCTGGTGAAGCACAATTTTTTGGTTTGGGCTTCTTCAGAAAGATAAGGTACAACTAGACTATGGAATATTCACTTGATTTAATTATGTCATATTCCTTAACTTGGAGTGTACCTACACCATTTCATAATGCTGATGGTAACAGAAAAGAATTTCCACAGACTAATTTCCAGGATCTTCAACCTTAATTCAGCTCTCCTGACTGAAAAATTAATAGAGAAATATTGATTTGTAATCCTGGCCTCTTTATGATTGACAGATGGCTTCCATGAAATGGACATTCTGCCACACTGCTTGAGCTTGAGCTTGAGCTTGGCTTTATCCTGTGACTGGTAATGCCATCTGAAATGTTTCAGTCATGTTGATTGACCCACACTGCATGTCATGGATTGGTCCTCTTGACAGGAGGTAAGTTTATCTTGTAAAACAGGGAAAGCCTTTGGTCTGCATTCATAAAGAGATTTTGATAAGACTTAGGAGCCCAACACACAGTTGTGTGTGGCTCAATCTAAATGTGAAATCCTTAAAACCTCAGCTAAGCTGACTAGAGGTGCCATGGGACGTTTCTACAATCTTTACAACAAAGTTACTCCAGTCTGCAATATACAGTTATGAGCACATCTGCCTTCATTTTGACAGTTCATGCAGTTGCATGTGCATACGTGCAGACAGGCAGGGGCCTGTTTCTATTACTCTCATGTGCGCAGCCCATGTCAGGAACCATCCAAGAATTAAAGTACACCTAGCTTAGGATGTGTTGGTCATTACAGCATTTTTATGAGGAGAAAGGCACCGTTGTTACCTCTTCTACCTCATTTCTGGCTTTTCCTGTTACAAGTCCTCTTCCCCCCTCAGTATGCTGCCTTTTGTGGATCTAACTCTTAGATGACAGACTCTTTACAACTTATAGGAAGCCTGCACTTTTAACTTGGAGTCATGCATCTTTTCAGGCCACTGGGAACCTCAATATATTCCTAAAATCACATTGCATTACAGCTGTAAAGATTCAGTACTGTCAATAGCCACTCCTCTCAGTTTTGTATCAACAAACTTGATGGGGGTACACTCTGTCCCTTCATCCAGGTCACTGAACAAGACTAGACCCAGTAGTGACCCTTGGGGAACACTGTTAGCCACAGGCCTCCAAATAAACTTTGCGCCACTGATCACAGCACTCTGAGCTCTACAATTCAGGCAGTTCTCAATCCACCTCACTGTCCACTCACCTAACCCACACTTCCTAAGCTTACCTATGAGGATGTTATGGAAGACAGTGTCAAAAGCTTTGCTGAAGTTGAGGCAGACAACATCCACTGCTCTCCCTTCATCTACCCAACCAGTCATGCCAATATAGAAGACTATCAGATTGGTCAAGCATGATTTCCCCTTAATGGATCCATTTGGACACTCCTGATAGTCTTCCTTTTCTCCACATGCTTAGAGATGACATCCAGAATAAGCTGTTCCATCACGTTTCCAGGGATAGAAGTGAGGTTGACTGGACTGTAGTTTCCTGGATTCTCTTTCTTGCCCTTTCTGAAGACTGGGGTTTTCAAAAAACACTGGTTTCCCGCCCCCCCCCCCCCCCCGTCCTCAGGCACCTCTTGTTCGCCATGACCTTTCAAAGGTAATGAAGAGTGGCTTAGCAAGAACATCTGCCAGCTCCCTCAGCACTTGTAGTTGCATCCCATTGGGGCCCATGGATTTGTTTGTGTTGAGTTTGCTAAATGATCTCTAATCCAAACCTCCTCAACCAAGGGAAAGCCTTCCTTATTCCAGACTTTCTCTCTTACTTCCAGGGCCTGGGATTCTTGAGGACCAGCCTTAGCAGTAAAGGCTGAAGCAAAAAAGGCATTTAGTAACTACACCTTCTCTGCATCCTCCATCACCAGGGCACCCACCTCATTTAGCAGCAGGCACACATTTTCCCCAGTCTTCCTTTTGCTACTGATGTACTTGAAGAAGCCTTTCTTGTTGTCCTGGACATCCCTTGCCATATTCAATTCCAAGTGGGCCTTAGCCTTCCTCATTGCATACCTGCATCTAACAATGTTCTCTAGCTATGTTCCTATATTCCTGCCAAGTAGCCAGTCCCTTTCTTCACATTCTGTAAACTTTCTTCTTCCATTTGAGTTTATCCAGAAGCTCTTTGCTCATCCATGCAGGTATCCTGCCTCCTTTGCTTGATTTCTTACTCATAAGGATGCACCAATCTTGAGCTTTTAGGAAGTGGTCCTTGAATATTAACCAGGTCTCTTGGAATCCCCCTACCTTCTAAAGCCCTAACCCATGGGATTCCTTCAAGTAGGTCTTTGAAGAGGTCAAAGCTAGCTTCCTGAAGTCCAGGGTTGTAATCTTTATTTCCTGTAAGACCTCTTATTTCTCATGCCTGTGGAAAAGAAGAGCCAATACAAGAGGAGAAGAAACATGAAATCAAATAGGTATACAGAAGAGTTGCAGGAAGGATACACACTAAGGAAGACACAAGTTTATGGAAAATAGTTTTTTGTAGTTCTCTATGACTTGTTATGTACAGAATAAGACCATAGGAAACAGGATTTCCAGAAGGAGACAGGACAACAGGAACAGTCATGCTGAGAAACACTGGTGATGGTTAGCAACTAAAGAGAAGAGATAGATGATAAAGAGAAAGAAATTAGGAGATAAGGAGAAATCTATTTGCATATAATCCACCTAGTTTGGGAAATTATGAATCTGAATTATTTTCAAGATCTACTAATTTGAGCAACCCTTATGTTTTATTTCATTAGGCTTTCTGTTTCCCAGGGTCTATCAGTGAATGCCTGTTTGTTCACTTGCTTTGTGTTCTGAGAAATTCTCCACATTAAAAGTCCCCAAAGTTTATAATTTACCACAATAGAGCTCTCACACTTGAAGACAGATGAAGCTGAAAGAAGAGACATAGCCACGGAGAGAAAAATATTGTACTGAGGGCTGTTAACAGGGAAATACACTGTCACTGTGAATATCTGCCTGTATAACATCAATGTTCACCAAGGGATCCATATCTGGTGTTCCCCTAGGCTTTGCAGGTAAGCCATCTGAAAAGCCGACTTGAAGGAGCAACTCTATCTTCTCCCGCCAAGGCCAGGAGATGCTGTTATAATATCTAGTATTCTTCCTGGAATATTTATGAGGAGTTTGGGAAGATTGATTTGGCCACTGAGGCTAGATATGTGAGCATCTGCTGTAATGGCAGTAAAAAGAATTAAACTCATCAGGAATAGTGATTCATAATGATAGTGGCAGTGCTTGTTCTTTGAATATAAAGAATCTACTAAGCCCTTAAACCTAAGAATAACTTACAATTCTACATGCAAGAAAAGCCTCCTTTTTTCCACAGCAAGACTTGCAGACAGGAAAGGGCTCAAACATGTGTGTGTCCCTACATGTAGAAGTGAGTGGATGATCATTAATTGATGTATGTCCTTTGCTGGTGACCTCATACAAACAAAAGGTCATGCCATCACGTTTGCAAAGACACTTGAGAAATTGTTACTGTCTGAAACAGCATAGATGAAGAAACCTGATGTACAGATCAGGCAAAAAGTAAGTACTCACTAACTAGTCAACACCATTTCCTGCAGAAATTACTCTAACTGGAGTTTGGGTTCCCAGTGAATAAGGAGAGATTAAGTAGGCAAGGCAGATGTCTTCTCCCTTCCATCTGGGACACAGGGGGATGAAGCCTGAACTTGGTTTCTTTTTATATATCCCATTAAGGAAAAATAAATGTTTTTCATTAACTGTCTTTCCATCCTTTCTGAAATATGCCCAGAAAATCACCCTAACATCCTAAGCAAGGATCACTCACAGACATGATGAAGTCACTCAGACTGGGTGAATCTCTGCCCCCTCCACCTCAGCTCCTCTGGTCAACCAGGAACACAAGCATTTTTTAACTAGGATTCTCCATGCCTTCAGTCAACAGACCTTCACATTTTCCTGGAATAAGGACTCCTAAGGAAATGTACTGTAAATCTTAATCGAGCTAAAACTAACACTGTATTCTTAAAATTAGAACTTAAATTGCTATTTAAAATGCTGAACCACAGATCTAATTCTCCATAAAATTCTACTTAAGAGCTTGAATAAAACTGTGGAAAAGATTTCCTGTTTAACTACAGAGAAACATGCCATAAATAGGTGCAGTGAAGTACATTAGGCTCTCTGGAGACAGTTAATTGAGCCCTCCCTCCTCTTTTAGCCTGCATATTCTCAGGTTGAGCCCATGCATGCAGCTGAAAGAACAACTCCTGGAGTACCAGCTTGCTCTAGAAATTAATCTCTACATGGTCATGCACTCTGCTAGAGCAGCATGCTTGTGACAATTGTTGTATACGAGGTGTTTAAAAATACGGCTGCAAAAGATTAGCAACAAGTCGGTGCTTGCTTAAAATGAGACAGATGTGGGAAACAAATGAAAATGAAAGGGTCTTCAAAGACCATTGAACAGTCTCCTTCTTCTAAGGAAACTCTGCCCACATTAGTAGTTTAAAAATTCCCATGCTTATTTTGGTCAACATTGACAACCTTCCTCTGCTGTGTAGTAGTTTCCTTCTCAATCAGTCAAGTGCTGCTTGCAGAGCACAGTCTCACTCATCAGGAGAGAATCTGACAAAATCTGCTTCTCAGCTTGGCACATTCAGCAGATTGCAAAGTTTATACTGTATATTTGGTGAGTCAAGCATCCATGCTGCCAAGCCTCTCTCTTGTAAATGCAAGCTACCCACACTGGCACAGTATAGGCAAAAGAGGTTCCCAGACTTATTTATTGGAAAAGCATGTTTATTAAACAACTATGCTTCAAAATGCAACTACCTTTTTCTTTTCTCTCCTGTTTCCCCATGACCTCCAGGTTCTCTCTGGCACCAAAAATTCCACCACAGTTACAGCTAACGACTCCAACTCAGCCTGAAGTCCAGATATAGACTTCATGTCCCTCCAGAGAATTACTCATAATTTGAGGGGTTTAAGGAATTTCAGGAATTGCCTGCAAGAACTAAATCTTTTAGAAGTATTGCTTGTTCACCACCTGAGACATAGGGACTTTACTTTCTACTTTAACGCTCAAAAAGCATGTACAAGGGCTGAGGCATTTTTTACACATAAATCTCAAGTGCTGAAAGTTCACTCTTGTTCTGCTGCCTCTTACAAGTTACTTCAGGCAATGTGCCACTCCCAGTTTTTCTGGAACTGTAATGGCACCCTTACTCCCCTGGAAGCCCATAAGATTCGTATCACACAAACATTGGAAGTTAAGCTCCTTTTGTTATTTCTTGGTCCTTTTCTTGAAGATCAGGTGCCACTTTGCTTTCCAGTCAGTCAGAAATCATGTTAAAAAAAACCCTTTTTAGATATATGGGCACAATATGTCCTAGGCAAATAGATGGTGTCTATTAATCTTGCACTCCTGTGAATTCTTATTTTAGAACACTAAAGAGCGTGTATGAGATAAATTGTCACAGGCACTGAAAAGGCTGTGCTGTACGATCATGGACCCTATCTGCAGACCGCAAAACAGGTAGTCTGGTTCCTAGCTCCCACCTACTCCAAGCAAGAAACAGCCGAGGGGAGTCACTGCATCTGGTGGAAGTCACTCACAGCCCTGCACTACTCTTGTTCTGAGACCAGGCTGAACGTCTGCCAAACCCCGACGTTCCTCTGCTATGTGAAAATGCATAAAAGGAAGAATTCTTTCCTCTCCTATTGTCATATACAAGAAGGTGTTTAACATAAAACAGTGAAGAAATATGGCTCTGGCCTTTTATTTACTGGCAGTTTCAGAGCATGAGCCAGAACTATCCCTGATACAACTCCATTGGCTTCAGCAGACTTTGCCAGAGGTCACACTGTGCCATTAAGAGTTGAAAAAAGACTAGATATGCAGTCCTGTTTCTTTCCAGCCCATAAAACCAGTCTGAAAGGTTTTCTTTCCAGCCTTCATTTTATCCAACATCTATCAAGAATATTGAGTTCTATTCTTTGTTTTTGCTGAAGGATTGGTGAAGTGGAAAAAGCACTTTCTTTAATTGCAGGGATAAGGAGGCTTAATCTATAATAGAAAGCTAGTACTGCCCAGTTGGTTTCCACATATTTTAATACAGTGGGTACTAATGAAAGAAAACCCAGTGTATTCATGATGTTTTAAAAAAAATCCCTTCCCTTCACATTTGTTTAGATTTAGTCTTCATGGTACAGTTTATTCAAGTGCTTATGCCATACTCAGCACTGTCATATCTGAGCTCCTTCCAGAAGTGCACTGAATTAAGATTTCCTCATGCTGTTTGGAGTTTTGTCTTTTTCAAGGCAGGTGTATGTGGAAGAATGCCTTATTTGCCCCTTCGTTTGTTTTAAAATATATCTCTGTCAGAGAGAAGGGGAGGTAAAAGAGGAACATTTTGCACTAGGTAAACCAGTACAGTCTCAGATGCAATGAGGTAAATCAGCACAGCCCTGGAGCCATTCCTTCAGTACTGTCTAAGAAGGGACTGTCTGCTGGATACTTCTTACTTCTTGAGCAAATGGCCTGAGATTAGGAATGTACTGCAGTCTCCCCTCATCTTCCAAACTAGCACTAGTTAACAAAGGTCTGTTACACTCTATACATCAAATCCAGAGATATATCAACCATGACAGTATGACATTTCTATGGGTAATGTTTTCTGGTCCTTTTAAGCATGGAGTAAGAAGCCACTTAGAAATACTTTTCCAAAGACATTTTATAGAAGTTCTGTATTAATGAGTTTTTTGTGTTGTTTCAGTCCCTTCAGTTTCTTCCACCTACAGCCCAAAGTACCATCAAGAGTATTTTCTGGTCAGGTAGAGCTTAGTGGCCCTCTCAAGTCACACAGTTTGCTGTGAATTTCAGTTTGATAAAATAAAACAGTTTATGTAATAGTTAACTGTCTCATGTGTACCATTGAATAACATTGTACAATTGAATAACAAATTACAAAACACAATGCAACTCCACTGATGATCATGCTGAAGTCTGAATTAGGTGGCATCTACTGACATCTACATCAGAGTAGTAATGGGGAGGGGAGGAAAGAATGTCTGTGATTTAAATTCCTCAGGCTAAATGCAACACAAATATGCCCCAAAGTCAACAGACCTTCATATGTTATACGTATGTGCTGAATTTGCTTCCCAATATCTTGTTTCCTAAATTTCACAAGGGCAGATGGTGGAAGTGAGCTCCCTGCAAGCAGCATGTTCTCGCCCCACAAGAGGGATGCCCTTATGTCTCCCAGCTGTGAACTGTCTGGTTGATTAATAAGCAGTGTTGCTGGACTCAGAAGACAGTTCAGGTTTGCTTCTCTTGCCTGCAGAGCAGGACTTTACTAGGGCAGGGGTGTTAAACTAGGACTGCCAGAGATGTTTCAAGCAGGTGGCAAAAGCGAACAGGGGAATGAGGAAGAAAAGAGGATGTTGCATCCCCTGAGGTGACAACCTGTTGCATGTAGTGTGTTTACTTGGCGTGGCAGCGCAGATGCCAGCGCCCGGAGCTGTGGAGAGATGCTCTGTCCTCTAAGCCTGCGCCGCCTGCTAGGCTTACCAATGTGACGTGGCCTCTCCAGGTTGTTCAAAACACCCCACTATGCCTGGCAGAGAACCTGGCACAAAAGTCTTGTTCTCTGAAAAGACCTTTTTCTTTCTCTGGACAAGGAAAATCTTTCTGCTTCTAAAGGAGACAAAAACAGTCTTTCAGTTCAGAGCTGGGGCTGTTTTCGTGGCTTCCAGCAAACACACTGTGCTTCAGTATTGCTGATAAATGCATTAAATGAGAACATGTTGCTTTTAGAGGGCAACAGGTTATTTTACCTAAATGCTACTTAGACATGAGTGTTAATCAAGAAAGATGTTCTGAAACAATTCTACCATATTACCATTTTTCCTTCTTTTCTTCAACATGGCATTTATTTACACAAAGTTCATAAATTTCAGTGTTGTGATTTGAGTTATAGTTACGTGTTTTTATTACTGACTGTATATTTGCTTTACTTTTACATGAATGTCAGTGTTTGGGACTCTTGAAGTTACAAATTTTTAACAGAAAAGTGGAGATTCACAGGCTACTCTACTTGACTCTAATAGTGGAGAACCAGAAAAATACCACAAAGTAATATGTCTATCTCAGAGGGATATTTTAAAGAGTGGATAAATCTGGTAGTTCTGCTGCAGGATTCATCCCTACTTTTTCTGCAAAGAAAGAGAAAATACATGGTAGCTCTCAGGCAGTGGGTGAAGGCTAGCAGTACTCCTCACCCCAGTGCTACATGGGGATGGGACTGACAAGAGCTGAGGGGAGGGGATTAAAAGGCCTCTAGGATAAAACCTAAGAGCTCTGTGTCAGTAGAATGTAGAACCGGGCTTTTTGGGGTATGTGTTAACGATAGCAATTTAAGAAAAAAATGCACTGATTTAAATGGATTTTTACTACGGCTGCTTGAAGCCTGCACATGAAGATGCAAACCACTGCCAACTGAGCCCAGTAGGATCACTCTAGAAATCATGTGTGAAACCAGCACAGGATTTCATAGGCCCATAATTGCAAATACTCCTTCCACAAAGTCTTCAGTCAGACCTGTCTATATTTACAGGGATATTTCTAGTAAACTGCCTGCAGACTTCAGTGTATGACAAATGCTACAAAATGAGAAAAATTAATTTCTTGGTTCTTTTTCAGGATGCTGGAAAGGTATTTGCAAAAATTTTATAGTCATATTAACTTGATATGCTTCAGAACATTCATGCAAGAGACTTCTTTTTCAAATAGATTCATAATATTTATAATAACCCTTATGCTATGCTGTTTGTTGCCACCCACATGAAGGAGATGCCATACAATGTTGTCTGATATTATTTGCGTAGCTGTAGAAATTTTGGCATGGTATTGTGTAGAAAATGAGAGGAATCAGCTGTGTGCTTCTGATATATTACCTCCTCCTGCAGATTCAAATGGTTACGGCTCTTCTGTTGCACCCCGGAGGTGACTTCATTACAGTACGTGAATGCTTTCCTGTGTATTAGGATGTGTTTGTAACAGATTCCTTGGAATTAAAACTACTGGATGGATTTCTAATGGGACATTCAGTATAGCTGGCTGGCACATTGGAGACAACTTCATTTAAAGTATAACACTTCATTGGATAACCCTCTTGCCAAGCCCCAACTGGCAGCAACAAGACCAGGTTCTGCATCTAAATGTCTGCTTTTAACATCATCTTGAGACACTATCCAAAAATAAAGACAAACCAAATCAAGCTGTCAGAACAGTTAGTGAGTAATATATTCCCTGCTCACAAGCAGTGAATCAAACAGGCTTATTCAAACAGCACATTATTTGGGAAAGAACAAAAAAAAAAACAAGAGAAGAGAAACAGAACAACATATAGAAACAACCTCTGGTATGCCCCTTTGCTTTCTGCTCCACTCCCTCCCACCCAAATTAGATGAATTAATAGTTCAGATTGTCCTTCTTGTAGCATGTTGTTGCTGCCCAGCCAGACACATCTCTTATTGACCTGTACAGATGTTGAACTGTCCAAATTTAGCTGCTAGGTAAGAACTTTTGAGGAAAATCCTGGCTGACTGTAAAGGGGGCAACTTCTTTCCTGATGGCATGCTCTGCTGTGGTTTCTACTTCTCACCACGAATACAAACCCAGACAGCCCATGAATACCTCACTTAAAGAAAAGAGCCTCCTTAGAAGTAGGGTTTCCAAAGTTTCTTTAGCCCAGTTCTCTAATCTGCAGCATTAGATCTAGGTGGCTCATCATGCCCTGTAACACTTCATTGGTTTCAATGAAAATGTCATAAGAAATGTCTTAGGGTTCAGGGTTAACAGTATCTCTCAAAAAATTACTAAACTGTATGGGATCAGGACCCAAAACTAGTTCTAATCTTCAAAAGCTGTCATTGCTTTCTGGAAACCTTTGCTTCTAGCGTAAGTTCTGAACTACCCTGTGTCTGTTTCTTCTCATACTCCAGCTGGCATTGTTCACTGCTGAGGGAGCAATCTTACTGCTATGCACAGGATTTTCAGAATCACAATCCTCTCTTAAACCTATTCATTGATTCCAGTTCACACATTGATATTTGCTGTGGAATATGATCTTTTGATCAGTATTAAACAGAGTTATGTGGGGGTTTTTATAGATAGGAACATGGTAGAAATGTTAATCCAATTGGCTAACTAAACTGTAATATTAAATATGTGATTTTATCATCTCTTTCCTGTGATATGTTGACTCCTCATTTTCCTTCATATTTTTACAAAAATTAGTTTTCTAAAGTCTGTGCAGGTAGACTGAAAAACATGGATATAGAGCTTGGCCACATATTCTCTCAACATAAAACCAGCAATAAAATGTGTAGTAAAGACTGAGATGGACTATGTATAACAGGCAGACATGAAAACTATATCCTG
>NW_010175752.1:25593-40636 GCF_000695765.1 Mesitornis unicolor
AAGGTAGCTTTATCATTGATTTAATTTGAGGCAAGATATCAGTCAAGGTGTGTACATGCCTCAGGCCTTGCTCAGAGGAACGTGTCTTTATACAACCCTCCCTACACTTACTTGTTTTCTTATCATGGTTTTCCCATCAGCAAAATCAATATTTTGGGTACTGATGACAGACCTGAGAGTCCATCTGTTCCAAAAAGCAAGCTCCAGGTCAAGGACAGCCTGATAGCTGTGAGATTTGTCTTTTCCACTGCCAGAAGTCACTGCTTCCAGCAGAAAACTCTATTACCCAAATGCACATGGAAGTCAGATCCTCAGTAGGATCAGTAGAGCTTTATTAAGGTGAACATGACTACACTTATACCAGCAGCTCATCTGCAAGAGTGGCAGTAGAAGGGAAGTGTTTTCCAGCGCTCTCTTAAGAAAGTAGAGAAAATTTCAGTATTAAAGGGACCATGGATGCCAGTGTGTGATGTTGACTGCGGATGAAGGTTGTGGAGATTTGCTGAGCACCCAGAGCAGTGGTAGGTTTCAAGGTCCATTCATCCAGACTGTAGTCTAGACCTGGATGAAACCTTTTTTTGCCAGCTAAATATCTCAGAACTGGAGACCTCCCATATCTTAATTGATGTCATCATACAATCAGATGGGCTACAGCTGAATTGGGCAAGATGAGATTTGAAATGGGAACAAACTACTTCCCAAAGAGATCAGCTCTGGCAGCAATGATTCTGGGACAGGCAGGGCTAGCTTTCTCATACTTGGCTGTCTTTTCCCTGTGAGTGGGCACTTTCAAATAAAATCCCTTTCCTTGAGAAAATCCCAGACATCTCTGCTTAGACATGCAGATGCTCAGTATAGCAGGAGATACTGAATCCTTTAAGATTCACTGTCTTCAACAGTTTTGGTGATGCCTATGTGGGACAGAGCTGTTAGTGAAAAGATTTACTCTGGGAAGGAAATTAATACCACACAAAACAAGGAGGAAGGATCTTGTTCCTGAAATGCTTTTTTTTCCTTAAAGCCAGAAGAAAACTCAGCTAAAGACCAAGACATTTAGAGGTTTTTAGAATTTATTAGGTGTAAGGAAATAACCTTGGCAAAACTTGCTTTTCTGTGTCAATACCTTGAGCAAAAGCAGATTCAGACAAATGTAGCAGGAAGTAATGAAGGAGGCAGAAAGATTTAAGAAGGCTGGGATGCTGCTGTCTTGTAATGCTGAGCTAATTCAATAGCCCATCAAACATCCTGGCACAAGCATACAGCTCTCTGTCACATAATCCAGACGTCAACCAGAAGCAAAACAAAATATTTCAATTAACATACCACTAATGGCAACACGAACTTCTTGTCTTGTCTGGTTTTACCCTTTAGCAGATTATATGCATAAATAAATAATAGCTGACATTCATAGTCTTAATAAAACTAGTTGTGCTCTATATGGAGAGATGAGATCTTTCCTTTCACAGCATTTTCCTCCTCCACCTTTATTAACTTACTAACTCCATCATGTTTTCTCCATGTCCCTCAAATTTATTTCTATGTAGTTTTGATGCTGGTGTAGATAATGAATCTCATCCAAAACCACCTCTGGCACCTCAGCTTAGTTCTCACCTTTTCAGGAATTTTTTCAGGTAACACAGCCACCTCCCACAGATGCCGTGTCTCAGCCTTGTTCAGTCTAGCTATGGAGTAGCCACGGATTCTGGTAGCAGGGACAGCTCTTTGTCAGCCAAAATCTCCATTAAGCTGTTCCCCAGGTCATATCCCAGATATGTGTCATCCTTTCCCCTGTAAGGTTTGTGACTCTTCCAGTCTTTTAAAGGAACTGAGATGTGCTTCAGAGTGCTATGCCCTTCAGTGTACCCTGAATGCTTCAGGATGTATTCAAAATGCCATCAACAATATGCACAGCCAAATGCTCCCAATACAGTCAACCTATTTTATCCATCAGACAAAGAGACACAACTGTCATCTGCTAAAGAGATGTCCCAAAAGGTATAACCTTAAACTCCAAGCATTCCCATGAGATCTGTGTAAGCAAAATTTGCTTATGCTCTTTTGTTATGTCCAGAGCTAGACATATAGATGGTCTGGCCTATTATTTCTCTTCCAGTCTCTGGGGAATTAATCTTGCTCATTTTGATAAAGCCAACACTGAAACTTACTAGGACTGGGAGCCAGCACAATAGCAATGTCACTATCAGCTGTGTGATTATTTCAAAGATTCTCACATTTTATGTTTTATTTTTTTCCTTTGCTAAGGAAAAAATGACCTTGCACCCTATTCCCTTGACTTTATTAAAGGAGGGACAAAATCACATTTCTCTCTTGGCTGTTCAGAGAAAACTCTTTTAAAAGCACAAACTAGACTGGTGTCCATATGATCTTCATATTTAGGTGTTTTCCCAGTTGGGATTCATATGCCTCTGCAACCTCAAGGTCTCAACAAGATCACGTGAAATACTGCATTTCTGACAAATGAGGAAAAGAAAAGGCTCCATAATATGTAAGGCTAACCAGTGAAAACATTCCATCTGCACTCTGCCCTGGTGCTAGTAGTTCAAGTCTAATCTGTAAGCAACAGCTTCAGAGTACTACAAGCACAGGCCATGTCCATTAGCAGCATTTTCAATGGGGAAGATCACGGGTCTCTCAACAGCTTAGTCAACTTCTAAAAGGCACTTTTGTCAGAGAGGAGGATCTCTCTCACCACCTCTTCTGATGGGTTCTTATCAGAGGTGAGATTTACAAAAGCCCACAGCCTCTCTTTATATTTCCAGGATTGTCTCCCTTCTAGCAGCTTACTCTCAGTTCCTTACAGGACAGCCAGAATATCAGACGGGCAATTAACAAGCTCCTGCCTGCACCCCCACCCCCAGTGTTATTTCAGTGTCTAACAGCATAAGAGAACAGAACTAATGACAGTCACGATGCAGAAGAACAGAGGGAGGTAGAAAACATAATGAGTTACTGTGGAATAATGCACTTATCCCTTCTATTGAGGAAATGAGCTGTAAGGGGCATGGTTAAAACCTAGGGTTTTGTACTACTATGCGTTATTCAAATCCAGAGTTCATTTTAGCTTAATTGAGTCCTTTCTTTAAAATATTATTTTCAATTTCCACTCTTCAGGAAAAATTATTAAAATAGGCTATTTTCCACGTTTGTCAATAGACTGTACACACATCTAAATGTTTCATCATTCTCTAAACATTAATTTCTGAAGCAGTCATAACTCCTAGGCTTGCATGGGAGAAAAATGTGCTTGAAATCAGAGTCATTCACACAGAGCTTATAACAAAATTTTTTGTATTTCCTATCACTTGCTAGTGACAATCCAATTCAATATGGGCAAAATAGTGAGTAGATTCTCTCACATGGATTAAAAAACAGAACTGTCTGAAAGTAGATGTAGTTTTTTGTGGGGTGGTGTTTTTTTGGTGGTTTGTTTTGTTTTGTTTTGTTTTTTCTCTACACTGGCTTCCATTTGATTCCTAGTTCAAGGGTACATAGTCTTCAAAGTTGGTTTATTGCTGCAGTTTGATGTGATACATTACCCTACAACTCCCACTTTAGGGATTCCTCAATTCTTCAAACAATTCCCAGTTTGCAGGTAGTAGTGCCCCCAATATCTGGATATAGTAGTCCTGAACTGTGCTTTTCTGATGAATAGTATATCTCCCTAAGTACTTTTCCAGTCAACTGTCGCAGTCGCTCAGGTCTGATAGTCATTTCTCATTCCATGGAGGAGACAAGGACTTCTCTGGCTACTGGTCCATAGACCATTGCTGATGGGCTGATTAATGCAGAGGCTGAGCATGGCTTTAATAGTCTACAGAGGTATTAGAGCTTGTCCTTTCTTCCTTCCCCCTCCTGCTTGCTCCCCCTTCTTGGCCCTCTGGTTTCAAGCCTTCTTGATCTTATTCTGAGCTTACTCTCCCAGCTCTATCTAGCAGCTCCCTGCATTTTGGTAACACCACTTTATAGCCTTTGCTCTTTGATAGGTCACCAGGAATTGTCCCCCGCAAAGTCTCCTAAGAGGTTCTTCCTCCTGCACCAGCTTTGCTTCTCAGTCCTTTCCATCACTCAGATAACCCCTCAAAAGGACAGCCAGATACTGAGCAATATCTGCCAAAGATACATGACCCATGTTGACTGTGTGAGGTTTATAACTTCACCCCAGAAGATTGAAATTCAGCAATAGCTGTTTAGTATTTATTTACTGTCATTGCCAGGTGTCCCACAAAAAAAAAAATGAAGAGATTCTTTTGGGATGGGATTTACAAAGATGCATTTTTTTGCCCTGATTTGGCTCCTGTTTAAATCCACAGTAATATTCATCCTGAGTTTATGGATAGATGAGAAATTATTTTTAAAATGTCATCCATCTTGTAAAAAAAAAAAGTTCTTGTTACGCTTAAAAGAACAATTGTAAATTATCATTGTGGTTTTTAATCTTTCTGAAAGAAATTCTGAAATTAGTCTTGTGATTTCACCAGTCATTTTGTGCTTTATTATCCATTGTGGGTTTACTGGGACACAACCATTTCTTTAGGTAATTATTATTTGTATTTTTACATATGCAACTTCGAAAGATTCTGTAAAAATATAATTGTTAAGACTACATTTCTTCAGGAATGATTAAGCATAATCATGTAACTATAAGCATGCATTGCACAGAAGAGTCGAATACAGAATTGATATAGTCTCCATTGTGGTTGCTATGTAATTTTTCTTTTCAAACTAATATTGAATTTTACATATAAAAGAGAAACTGATTTCTAAAGGTTGAGAGAAAGCCTTAATTCAGAATTTCCTGCAGATGCAGGCTCTGTTTATTTTTGGAAACTGCATAACATATTTTAACTAGCTTGATATTAAACATGATTTTGCCCTGGATGTAGTTGAAGTTAACTTTGACCATAATCAGATAATACATTTTTAATGGCTAGCATTCTTTTTAATTTACTATATACATACTTTTATATATCTGTGTATCATGTCAGATATGTAATAGCCCAGTAGAAAAAATAAAAATGACATTTTTATATGCTAAGTAAAAAATCTATAGAACATTGTCACACAGAAGTGTCTTGTCTGTGTGAGGACTAGAAGTCAGATATTCATGTAGGAAATTGTGTGAGAATTAAGAATAAGAACTATCCTCTTCCTCACCACTTTCTCCAGTAAGCACCAAGTCTGTTGGTTTTAACTGGAATGCACCAGTGTCCTCTAGCAGGGAACCTAGCTCTTACACTTTCTTTTTTTTTTAGAGGGCTCTTGGCACCAGGTGTAATTGAGATATGATCCGTTTCCAGAAAAGGTGAGGTATCTGATCAACATCACTCAGAATAAAGTCTAACAGAAATTAATGGAAAGTTTACCTGAAAAGGAGTTAAGGAGTCAGGTGCTGGATCTGCCAGGGTAAAATTACACAGTATGTATGAAATCAGTGTGTAGCTGATACAGTGTTATCAACAAACTCTGCAAGCAATGTATAGGAGAAGCATGCTTTTCACTCCAGGGCCCAAGAAGCGTCTTTGCCCCAAGGCTACCAGGAGGTATATGTGACTGCACTGCAGCTAAAAGACTACCGAGAGCATGGACAAATGCAAGATAACTCTAGTGGGTTTTAGAATTTAAAAAAAAATACCTGGAAACTTCTTACAATGAGTAATTAGTAACTATTAAAAACTTGTTATGCTGCTACTGCAAAGCACTGTTAGGGCAGAACGGTAAAACAAGATTTTAGAGAGTTTTATAAAGTATTGTTGGGGATAGCCTCATTACTCCCAGGGACTTCCAGGAGTCATTCCTGCACACAATAAAGATTTTTTCCCTTTCCAAGAAGTATTGCATGTTCCCAGAGTCCCTGTGAAAGCAAATTCAAAATAGAACTGCCATGCCACTTTTTGCACAGTGTAGATAAGTATTTGTTATCACCTTGTTTGTCAGCTTTTGTGTACAAAAATAAAGGCATTTGATTTTTTAATATCACACATGTAAATTTGGTCGTTACCACCCAGCAAGGACCCTAAACATTTACAACCTAATTCTAGATCTCTCAAATGTAAGAGTGATGCTGACATTGTATTTTTCCACCTACTCTGTATACCTATGGATAGTTGCCAGCCAAGCAAGAGTTGATGAGTCCATCGACTATCTGAAACTTTACTAAGGACAACTCACCAGTTTGTGGGAGGACCCATCACAAAGGCATACAAGAGAAAGGCTCCCTCTTTCCCCCCTTTACGCTCCCCCTTATGCAGAGTACATACCCGTGGAAACTGTCTCCTGTCACTGGATTTGGAGAATCTGTGGCTATTTGCCTCTTCACAACTAGCAGGAGAAGGGAAGCTTTGCCTCTCTATTTCCACAGTCCTGGCCATGAGAGATCTCTGACAGCAGAAAAATGCCCATGTCACCCTTTCTGGTTCTGTGATCACTGAGGAACAGAGCAGCACCCAGGGACCATGCTGGGTGTGGAGCTGACTCTAACCCACTCGACCTTGAGTCTGACTGGGGTGTTAGACAGCCCTCTGCATTAAGGGCAAAAACCTCAAGCAGAATAGGCATCTTTGCATATCTGCTTCTTTCTCCATCTTGTCGTAAGCCGAGAAGAGCAATGACTCACTGATGCCAGACATCCCTGTTGTATCTACAAACATTAGTGAGGACTAGTGTCGCAACTAGGTCGAGAGAGGTTCTCCTCCCCATCTACTGTGCCCTGGTGAGACCGCATCTGGAATATTGCATCCAGTTCTGGGCCCCTCAGTTCAAGAAGGACAGGGAACTGCTGGAGAGAGTCCAGCGCAGGGCTACAAAGATGATTAAGGGAGTGGAGCATCTCCCTTATGAGGAGCGGCTGAGGGAGCTGGGTCTCTTTAGTTTGCAGAAGAGGAGACTGAGGGGAGACCTCATTCATGTTTATAAATATTTAAAGGGTGAGTGTCATGAGGATGGAGCCAGGCTCTTCTCGGTGACAAACAATGATAGGACAAGGGGTAATGGACCCAAGCTGGAACACAGAAGGTTCCACTTAAATTTGAGAAGAAACTTCTTCTCAGTGAGGGTGACAGAGCACTGGAACAGGCTGCCCAGAGAGGTTGTGGAGTCTCCTTCTCTGGAGACATTCAAAACCCGCCTGGACGCCTTCCTGTGTATCCTCATCTAGGTGTTCCTGCTCCGGCAGGGGGGTTGGGATAGATGATCTTTTGAGGTCCCTGCCAATCCCTAACGTTCTGTGATTCTGTATTGACACAAAAGGAGACTTTTTAATTTAATGCTGCAGACTACAAATTGAATTCTCAAACTTGAGAATTGCCAACTTGACTTGAGGCCTGACAGTTCTTAATGGACCAGTTACAAATTAATAATTTTAATCTAGCTGAGTACATAACATTTTGATAAATTGTCCATTTGCCTGTCTGCTTTATCCAGCTATGCCCTGCTTCCTTTCTAAATCTAAGGAAACTCTGTCCATAAGTTGACTGTGATGGAAAAAGCTATTTAAAATCCCAGATACCACAACGCTTTTCACATATTCTATTAGGACAGGCGTTGCCGAGCTTCTGAATAAAAATAACATTGTACATATAGATAGCTTCCTCCTCCTTTTTTTCTTTGCCCTTTTTTCTCATGTCTTGTAGTTTTTTGTATACAGTTCAATATCTTTAACTTATAAGTATTTTTCACTGTCATTCCCCAGCTCTTGTGGGGTACTTCAGTCTATCTCAGATGTTCTAGAATCTCAGCCTTACTATACCATCAATGACACAGACAAAAGAGGTTTGCAGGCACACATGACAGTCTTTCCAAAATAAAGCTTTATCTTCTGGACAAAAGGCCTGGAATCATTAGTAGTTTCAAGTTAGAAAGACAAGAAAAAGCCTAACCAAGCATCTCCCTCTAAATCTGACAGCTTGTTTGTGCTGAGCTAGCTGGACCACTCCTTGTCTGGCCTAGAAGACAGCTTACATACTTGCCTCCTCTGTCTGCACTTCTCAGGCCATGTCAGTACACCACCTCTTTGCAAACAACTCTTGAGAACTCTCTTCCTACTAATTTGACTTCTTTTTTATTCTTAGTGTCCAGGCCTGTAATGACTTGTTGTTCCCTTTGATATCTCTGCTGCTAATTATGGCTATAAATCTAGTTGCTCTGTTGGTGGGACCTCATCTGGTCCATTGTTTTCCCTGCATCTATCTAGTGCAGGTTGCACAACAAAGTGGATTAAACCAGACACAGTTATCAGAGAGCTTTAGGAAGCCTCTCTGCATTAACGCTGCAGCTTATGATCTACCATAAAAAATAACAAGTCGAGATTATATTTATAAAAATAATGTGCATGTTCTGTATTTGATCACACATGGAAAAAGAGTTTTTTGAAGATGTTTAAAAATATCAACAGATTTCTTTATTAGAAATCAAGTGAAAGCGAAGGCATAGATTTTTGCACTTGAAAAGCGTTTTGTGATTTTGGGACACTTTCTATCAAAATACACTTGAAGAAAGAGAAATGTTTAGAGGATCTATAGTAACTCTCACATGTGCTGCCTGCAGTCAACCTTGCATGTAAAACGACTTTCTGACTCCTTACCTCAAAGGGATCACATGATGGTCAGCAACAACTCTCTCTTTCTTGTATAACCTACTTTCTGTCATAACCTGTATTAGATGCAAGGAAGCAAGGGATGTCTCAATGTCTCCTATTTCATTCCTCTGACCTACTGCAGGGTTAACTAGATCTAAATCATTCTTGACAGACACTACGCCCCTTTGCCTTCTTACTTACTTTTTTCCAGGAAATCTATTCCAGTGTTAAACTATCTTTCCAGGTCAAAAGTTTGTTTGATGTCTGGGGTAAAATTACTCCTTTTTTTATTACCAGTGAACACAGAAACAATGTGTTCTATCCCTTTCAGTAAACTTCTCCTGGTGATGGCTATGATCTGTCTCTTCAACCTTCTTAGAATTATGTAGCCTAGTTGTGGTGGATATTTCTTTTTTCCCTAGCCTTTCCCTCAAGAGCCTTAATTTCCAGATCACTAATTTTTTAGTTCATCTTTGGAATCTGACCACTCAGAGTGTGGTGATGAAGACAGAAAAATTACCTAAGCTAAAGTTTTACCAGAACTGACTAAAATGACAGATCTACTTAATCGGTTTTACTTGCAGTACTTGTGTTTTTACTTCTCAGTATGATGCTTTCTTTTTCTTTTTTTTTTTTTTCACAGTTAGGTTGCTACATGTTCAGTTTGTCATCTACTGTAAGGCCCAGGTCCTCTTCTTTGGAATGACCGCAGAGAAATTAACTTCCTACTTTGTATTTGTGTGGTTCATTATTTCTGTACAATACTGTAAATGTAGCACTCCACACTTACTTCTACTGAATTAATTGATTTTTTTTTTTTACTTTCCTAGGCCATTTCTCCAATTTGTCATTATAATCTTGAGCTTTCATCCTGTACGCCAGCATGTTGCAGCTTCTCCCAGACTGGTACAATTTCCATGTTGAACAAATTCAATCTATTCCATTATCCATCTCATTAATGAGATTACTGAATAGGAAACACCTTGGTGGCACCAGCATAGGGAGTTTCAGTTCAATCTGACAGTGAGCCTTTAACAATTACTTCCTTTCAGTACCATCTTTGTGAAGGATGGGATGCCTGGTGCAATGTGGAGCCTGGAGAAAGATGTACCCTCCATAAGCTGCCAAGCTTCCTGCCTTCCAGGGCTGGGATGCTGCATACTGTGTAACAGACACTTTATTTTGTGTTAGTAATTTAACTCTCCCCAACCTTAAGCTAAAGCCAGCTTTGCCTGGGAACATGCAAACACTTTAGCTAATCATGCGTGTGTGCATATATTCTTCTGGGTACAGAACTTTCACCTTTCGACCCTAAAGCCACAGGTGTCCCCTGAGCTGAAAACACATGGGAAGTGGTTCTATAGATCCCCAGGCAGCACTGGCTTTGCATTCAAGCTAATAGATTTGAGGGAGATCTTTTCTCTTGCTGATGTGCTGCTTTACAGTGTTCCTCAAGCATGGCTCACACTGGAATAGGAAGCAGTCACAAGTGGGATGACTCATGCTTATGAGCTATTTTCATCTGACTTATATTGCTCTACTAATAATGTTTTCCCTCCGCATTCAGAATTCTCCTTCAGAGGAAATGAGGTCTGCTGGTGTGAAACCACTGGTGCCATCCCCAGCTGGCATTATGTCTTCCTGACTGAATCGTTCACCTTCTCTCTTCCTCAGTTTCTCCACTGTGAATATGAAATTCATCTGAAAATGTGAAACATTCTTCAATCATTTGTAAATTAAAATGACTCCAAATAATTATCATATGTATTTTATGGTGATTTTATTCCTAACCTCTTGCAGAAGAAAATCTGCTTCTTTCCATCTTCGGACCAGGATAGCATCCAATCACCCAGTCAGATCACCCAGTGCCTATGTATGAAGTTGGAGTCAACTCATTATTTCCATCCACTCTGACACATTTTCCTCTCATTTTATCTATTTAGCAGTGATGGAAATGAATTTAGCAAGTGCAAGACACTGAGTAGTCCATCTCTTTTTAGAGAGGGTGGGGCTGACAGCTTGGTGAAAGAATTCAGCTGCAGCAACTGTGCCAGAGACAATATAGGATTTTTATTCTCCACTTCCTAAACATTTCTGAAATGACATCCTGTATAGGCGTGTGTCCATGAAGGTCTCCAAAAACCTACCCAAGTCAGACATTTGTCTCCATTAAGTCATGTGCAAAGATAAGGGCATTCCCGTAGTCAACAAGACAGCACATTGTATTTTAAAATGAAGGATTTGCAGGGGTGGCAGCTCATTTGCATGCAAGCAATGTGAATGTAGTGGAGGAGGTGTTGTAAATCACCAAAGAGCTACTTGACAGTGCCACTCTGTGAGTCTGGTTCAGAATTATTAATTAGAGCACGCTGAGGATGGTTTGTTTGCATACCAGTTGAGCTAAGCCATGTTGGAATCCCTGTAAATAATAAAACAGGCTGATTAGGCCTAGTCATTAATTAAGTGTCTTCACTGTGAATAAACAGTGAAATCTTTCAGTTTTCCAGGGACCCCCATGACACTATGATAAATATGCAGTCGCAAAAGCTCCTATAACATGGTTTGACATCTTCATCTATTAAATTGCAGTGTTCTCCCCAGTGACAATGGGTTCAAATCCCATAGTGGATGATACATCTGTCTAATTTTTTTTGTTATAATATATTGCTTTGGAGATCTCAGAAAACCAGGGTTGAGAAAATGCTAGGAAAAAAGGAGGAAAAACTTATTAATACTGTAAGCAGAAGTGTTCAGTCAACTGTATGGGTAGCTTTTTATTGGTACAACAATGCAGAAGATGATAAAAAAATCTGGTTTTATTACTGTATGAATGTAAAAGTCAGCTATTATTTATTTGACTAAAAGAGTATACATTTAAAATCTAATTAACTCATCGCAGAGGTTGGTGCTTGAGTGGTTGTTTCTGGTTTTAGCGTCTGCTGCACCTCAGCGTAGGATAAGACAAAGAGACCATTTTTACAAATGCTGCTTTTTCAAACTAAAGACAATGTTAAAGGCAATTAAATCTTATGCCCCAAGCCATGAATTGATCACAGTAGGTGATCAACAAGGAGATTTTCTTCCTTTATGCACTGTTGAACTATTTGTGAGGTGCAATGTGGGGATCTTTCATCTTCTGAAGATTTGAATATTGGCAACTTCTGCAGTCAGGATATTAGACTGCTAGGGAGATCAATGTGCTGAGCTGACAGTGACAAGTTCTGTTTTCTTCTGTAACATTCAAGTACTGTAAGTCACACATGAACATTTTCTCCTGGAAAATAAGGTAATTTTTATCTTTTCAGCAACAGGGCAGAGATCCACTCCATTCCTGTAAAAGCTGATGGCCCTGTCTGCAAATATTCCCCCTCTGCAGTATCCTCCCTGAGTTCTGTCACAGCAAAGAGGGCCAGAACAGCCTTATTTAGAAAAAGGGGTGCAGGCATGATTTTGATATTCTGAGCAGCCAGTGTAAAGGTTCTGAGATAATTACACTGCTAAGCATGAACATTTGAATAGGTGGGAGACAGATGACTCAGTGAGATCAATCTATTGATCTCAAGATTTTCTAAGTATTTAAGTGCCATGCAACAATTAAAGGTATTTCTGATTATGCACTAAATGACTTTATTCTGACAAGCTCTCTTGTTTCTTTTATACATCATAGAGACTGAGAATGCCATTGAACTTAGAATAGCTTTTAGGAAGCCAGTGCTCAGCAAACTAACCATTTGATGCTGACAGCCTTGTGTAGTGGTAAATGACCAGCAGGGTGGCAGGAGATCATTGAAGTTACTGTTGTGGGAAGAAGCAGCTTCCTGAATCCTCAGGTTTACCTAAATGTGATCAAAGGTTATAGGCCTTGGTAGCAAATTAATACAGTGATATAAATATATTTGGAACAGTTGGATTGACTCCTTCTAAGTACAGACAAAGAAACAGAATTCACAGTGGTTCCTCAATGTCCATCAGAGAAGGACAGAAATGACCATGAGGTTTGATTACTTATTTGCAAAGTTTACCACAGATGCCCAGAGCTGCTCCCTGAAGTTGTCACCTTCATGCTCCTGAGAGACCCTAACACGTAGCTGTTGGCAGTGTTCCTCTCCTCTGCAGTAATTCCAGTGAAGTAGCATGGGAAAGGCGTATGATATACGTGCCAGGAAACCTGGCCCATGCAGAGATTTGTAGCGATATTCAGTATGCTGATGTCACCCAGCTGGCACAAGGGAGGGGATTAGCCAATGTCTAGACACACTCAAAGCTTGCAGGGGAGCTGGCTATTTGCAAATGAGTCTGGAAGAGATTGAGACAATCTTGGTGGGCTGAGCAGAAGCAGTGAGAAGTCCTGACAGAGTTTCTGTCCCTGCTGCTTGCTGAGGGAGTGTGACTGCTCTTGGTGAGGCAGAGGGAGAATTTAGGTGTGTGTTGAGCATCTGGGCTTCTCCTCCTGGATATTGTCCAAGAAAGTTATTTATTTTCTTTGTTAGGAGGAGACACTGCTCTTCTCTTTTCCGTTAGACTTTCCTACTAGTATCTGCATCTCTGTTGCCTGAAGATATGGCTGGCCTAAATCTGCCTGGTAACCCGCTGTAGAGTCTATTGTTGCTTTTATCCCTGGTTTCAAGAGCCTGAGGGATCCCATGCCCCCAGTTATGATTAACTGATCCCTTTGGGCTGGAGCTTCTATGCTATAAAAGCTGAGAACTGCTGAAGGAAGCAGCATCCCCGAGTTTGGCATTTATTCTCTTTCAAGGCCTTTGGGACTGCAGGAGTTTTAAGTTATTAAGGTGTTGGCCATATCACAAACCATGTCCTTTTTCTTCTCACTTTTGCAGAACAAATAGCCTGAGAGCTGAAGAGTTTGGATTTTTTTTTTGTCTCTGTATCTTGCCAACACACTCTGTCAGGTGGGATGAACAGTCCTGTTGTCTGCGGCTGGAAACGTACATTCCACCTAGAACAGACAATGACCCTCAGAGAACCTTCTGAAGAGCTAAAGAAATATGTAATTTAGAAACCTTCTCCTTCCCCATACAGCTCAGCTAAGGCAAGCTTCAGCTCTCATTAAAACTGATGGAAAGCCTCCTGGGTACTTCAGTAGTGTGGAATCAGGCCTATTAATTAATATACTTCTTACATTCTGGGGATACGTACCAATACTGCACAGTCATCACAAAATACACCACAGATGGCTGTGAGAGTTCATGACAACTTTATTTTGGTTGATGGAACAAAACGGCATTACATAGAAATTTCAAGGTAAGTCTTGTACACTATCACAGCAATTAGCTTCAGCCTGATCCTCCTTCATATGCAATCAAAACCCTTCACTGGTGTCTCCAAACTTAGTGCTTCCAGGTTACCTATGCACTTGCCTTTCACACTAAAGAAATGGTCTGGAGTTTGCTTTTCATATACAGCCAGGACTTCCAAAAAAATAGGGAAGTGCCACACACTGCACATAACTGTCTCTGGGAGAGCAGAGGGCTGTGTCCTGCTTTGTGCAATAGACCACATATTTGGCACTCAAACAAAAGGAAAATGTGCACTACACTGCTGAAAACTCTGCAAAATGTGCAAAATTTGCTTTGTTCTCTAGACCAGCTTCTCCTCCTCTTTTGAGCTGTTTTTTTTAACAGAAAAGATCCCTAGCTGTGAGAATAGCCTTCCCAATGCAAATGACACACAGTTTTGTTGAAATCACATCCAAGCAGAGAGGGAAAAAAAGAGCCTGGAGAGCCAGATCCAAATCTTTCTCAAGTAACAGAGACTCCTATTGACTTTGGTGGTCTTTGAATCAAACTCTGAAAAAAGTTTTAACATTACATAGTTGTCATAAAACAGAACATTTTTTCCAATCCCTAACAACAATTTATACACCTCAAAATGCTGCAAAACACTACAGAATGACGTAATAATTGCATCCATCAAATGTGCCCATCTAGTGTGGCTGGCACATCCTTTTAAATAGAGATTGCATGGGAGATTGTTCATGGAACACATGCTTATTCTAGCAGCAGTAGTAAGTAGGCCAGCCAGGACGTCTGGTGGTGGTGGTATTGTCTTTGTTTGACAAGAACTCCTTGAAAAATAATTTTAAAAACCACTTTAAGATTCTACAGAAGAAACAACAAAGACCAGTTAAAAGCTTTCAACTATCTTATCTTTCAACTTAGCTTTATGGATTCTGTGCATTCGTTGATTTTGCTCATACTTATTAGCTTACATTTTCCTAAAAATCTCAGTTTGTTCTGCTGAAAATGTTTCTAATCTCTAGACCTTTCTGTAGTATTTATCCCTCCTCTCTGGTGTCTCTCAATTTATTACCATCTGCAAATTTTGTTAATGCATTTCATTTACCCTCTCTACTGTCACATAAAAGAGGGTGATAAATCAGAGCCCAGCTCTGTAGAGGATTAAGGTGTAAGATTGGCCCTAAAACATTCC
>NW_010175752.1:40667-56555 GCF_000695765.1 Mesitornis unicolor
GTGCTTTAGTCATCTCCCTTCAGACTGACCTTTCCAGGTAATACTGCATACTTCTGTCTGGATACCCAGGTAGTTTTTCAACCACATGCCAGTATTTATGAACAAACAAGCTGAATTAATTTTGAGATGAGTGGTGGGTTCCAGTCTGCTTAGCTTCTCCCTGCTGTGGACACTGGTGCCTAAAATCTCTGAGGCCCCAAACAGGATCCAGTCTTATGGTTTCTAGGAGTTTTTTATGCTATGGACAATTGAGATCATTAGATGCAATTTAAGCTGAAAGCTCCTGGTCTGCCTAACTTCCTTCACATGCTTTGAGATGCCTATTCTGGGGGTATGTTTCTCTCTGAAAGGTTTGCTACAGCCCAGCTTGAGGCAGCGGAAGCACCTCCTTGTCAGTGTGTTTCTGACAGGTCTTCAAGGTTTGGGCTCGTACCATCGCAGCAGTGGTGTAATCTAGTGCTAGAGTACTCCCAGAAAAAAAGGAAAGGCTGAACTCTAGCACAAACAAGAATACAAGGTATGAGGGCAAAAAGCATGGATAGGGCATTCTAAGATGGAGGCAGCCTGAGCTTTCATCATCTGCTCCTTACAGTGTGTGTACACTGTCATCAAGCCATCACTGGCCATCACAGGCAGGTGCCAGTCTGGAGTGAGGAACCAGTGTCTCCACTGTGGTATCCCTTCAGCTGGAAATCCTAATTCCTAACCTAGAAGCCTAAACAAGTAGGTAGCACCACAACCTCAATGCCAGCTCTCAACCTCACTAAAGGAAATATTGTGTTCTTCCACTTGGAATTATTTCTGGGATAGTGTTGACTTTTTAAATTAATTTTATCTAAAAAGATTTCAGCAACTCTAAGTAAAAAATGTATACTTTTAGAATCAGGACATTTACATCAGTATTATTTTTCTGAATGAGAGACATTGACAAATAGAAAATATTTTAATTTCTAAATTTTACTTAGATAAGGAATATCTTTCAGAAATCCCACCAATTCCTGAGGGGCTTTATCCACTTTTATTTTGATTAATTATTCCTTATGTACTGTTCAGGTTTTGACTTTCCATGAAAAGCCCTTTTATCCAGGCTCCCAAATACAGATTATGTTCTTTGAAAGCAGTCTATCTATATGATTGTCTATCTATATGACTGTATCTACAACTGTGTGTGTGTCTGTGAGTAACTGTGTCTGGAACCAATGGCCTCAGAAACAATAGGAAGATGCCACTACATTCAGAAAAATATAGAAAACTTTCTCTGAAGTCACAGTGAGGGGGAGATGCAATCTGTTTTATAGTACACTTGCAAAAATATTTATGCCATATTATAAATATCATAAAACAGTCTAGTATAAATATAACATTTTGCAAAAAGCCCAATGAGTTGAACAAAGCTCATTTTTGACTAACAGTTAGTAGTAAAATAAGATGTGCATTCTGGGCGCTGGAAAAGGAAATCAAGCACATTTGGAAAATCCAACAGAAAGAAACAAGCCATTATGGTTTTTCTAACAAGCTTCTCTAAATCTCTGAGACCTGATGATTTTACTGAAATGCATAATTAGCCTTATGAAGGAATACAAATTAGGATTTTATGAAAAAAAAGAAGTAGCCCAATGAATCTCAGGGGAAGCAGGAGGGCTGACTCTCTGGTGTGATATTCCAGATCAGTGCCACTGGCACTTTGTGGCAACTGATGGAATGCATCTGATGTGCCAGAGAGGGGAATCAGGTCTGCTAGTGAGAGAGGAGAAACAGAGGAAGAAAAGAAAGAAAGTAATGCCATTACTTAGGCTGGAGATGGGCTAAATTTCCAGAGAAGGCGACAACAACAAGCCTATTCCACTCCCTGACTATCTTCATTAGAAATACTCACTCTATCCCCTACCAGTCCTTGACCAGACATAAGCATGAAGTCTGATGACATGAGATGCAACCAGAAAATCACCCCAGCTAGTACTGGCCTGCCAACACTGAACTAACTATCCAGTCAGCACTACAGTGTGGACTTCATGGTGGCAATGACAAAAAGAAAACCTGTAGGGAATAAGGAAACAGCTGCAACCTTATTGAAACACAGATGAAGAAATAAATAATCACATAGTTTACAAACCAATCTAATTCTTCAGTACTGATTACAACATGTTAGCTAAGCAGACTGCCAGGCACCTGGAGGTTATTTGCATCATATAGATACCAACAGACCAGAGAGGATCTTGTTACCAGGAAATCAAATACACCACAGTATGGTTTATTGTTTTGCCTGTGTTTCAGCTGTTCTTCACTCAGAACATCATAATTTAAAATAATCAAAACACTAAAACACAGGTCCTCTTTCAAAGTGTGCCTGAGCACATGCTTCCCTTGACACAGAGCTACCTCTGAGTAGTTACCAAGACTCTCAAAGGACTGGAAAAAAGTCACGAGTTATGGTCATGCCTCTGGAGGATGTGGAGACCACTCTTCTTCCCTGGAGAACATTTTACATCTTCAGAGCACTAGATGTCAAGGACTTGAATTTTAAAGACATTCAGATGTCAAACCCATTGATTTTCACAGAAGTTAGTTGTCAAAGTGCCTATAAATGCACACTGTGCAGGTTTTCTTCCGGGAAATCTTCCACAGGCGCCTAAATGGAGATACTTCCAAAGTCTGGCAGCATTTATGCAGTTACCATAACATACACTCCTGTATGGTTTCATTACTGAAGAAGTATGTGTATTGTTGAAGCTGAATATAGCTTCAGTAACACCATTCAAGGAAGCACTGTACTATGCAGATGCCCTATAGGATGCTGTGGCAGATGACTGAGAAATATAGACAGACCTTTAGACAGAAGACTCAGTGGAGCATAACATCACAATGCCATTTTCCTCACAATAAACTGTTTTAGATGAACAATTTGAGTTTATGCAGTGTGATCAACAGTGAAAAGTCTCCCCAAGTCCTGAGAAAAACAATTTTAGGACATATACTGTAATTCTGTCTTTCCTCAAAAGATAAATGTTTGCCCTATATACTTCTTAGAAGTGCCCAGAGTGCTTACTTATTCAGTGTTCAGCAAAACATATACATATCTGCAGGTGGATTGTCACTTTGCCTCTGTGGTCTGGGCAGCTGAATGGAGGCGGGAGTCCCCCTGAGACACCTTATTTATTACAAGGATGTGCTCAACAGAACCAAACTCCTTCTTCATTGGCCACATTGACAAGATTTCAGGCATATGAAATGCTATCAGAAGAATAGTTCCTACAAGATCCAGTTTTGATGGGAATGTCACTGTCAATCTCCTTACAAGCACGTCAAGGTTGGTGCAAATAACTCAATTTGTGTCGAGGGAGAATCCTGGTCTGTCAGAAGATGCGGAAGAGCCAACCTCTGGAGCAGATGAGGATGTTACAAGGAAAGGCATTGATGAAGCTCTCACTGAATCAATGGACCAAAGTTCTCATCATTCATGTAGGTGGAGTCTAGGAACATCATGAAAATGAAAAACTGTCTAATTATAGAGATTTAAGATGCCCTTTCTGCAGTGTTGTCCTGGCATACATGCAGTATGAGACATGCTCCACAGACTATATGCTCTTGATTTTCCGTACTGTGAAAGACAGGCTTATTCTCAGCTTCCAGTTTGAAATGCATCTTGTACAAAAGTAATGTGAGGGGAAGGACTGGAATTCAGTGGAGAATCCTCTTTTTATACTGGCTAAAGCCAAGGACAGTAATTGTGCTTTGGCTGCTAATATGCTACTTGGGATACAGCAGACTGATTCCAAGGAGAGGCATTATTCCATGCATAAGGGGGTAACTGGCATCAGTGACTATAACATGGGTATTGTAGGACAATATATGCATGGGTTTTTTTACCAATATGAAAATTGGTAAATATCTCAAGAACTACTATGTTTATCAACTCTCTGGGCTGACAGTTACTCATGTATTCCCATAATTTCCTCAGAGGAATGTACTAGTTAAGGCAGCGAATGCATTTTACTTTTTCTTCCTGAATGACTATCAGGTGTCCTGCAGGTGATCTCCAGAACACTCTCTTTGCATGAGAAGTACAGATAACTCTCAGTCTCTCCCAGAGGCCCTGAATTGCCAAGTCTGAGCTGACATCCTGGGTATGTATCAGATGCAATAATTAATCCACCTGCAGTCCTGTCCAACAGTTTGATGTATCTTGGAAGGCAACCTTGGAATGCTCTTTCTTCCTGACACAATAATGCAGTATAATGGTAGAGAAGGGTTTATTTTTATAATGCAGAATCTTACTGGGCTTTCAGCAAACAGTAAAACATTATAATAAATAAAAATGACAGGCAAGCTAAAATGAAATCCTAATATTATAATGAAGGTCACTCGACATCAATGGTTTGTGTGTAAGGAGAAACAAGACTGTGTCTAGGGCTTGGAAATGATCCTGCAAGGTGCTGTGCATGTCTTCCAAGACTCTTGTCCTCATTGAAGAAGTTCAGCACTTGACATAATGGCATCTGTATGTAGTAAACAATAATACAGCCAGCCACAGCAGACCTTACACGCACAAACGTTTTGAAAGGTAACAAAAAAGTGACCATGAATCAGAAAACATTTTTGTCATTGGTTTCTTAAAACCCAGTAAGGGTTTGAATGAGCTCCAGCTTTAAAGCTGTTGTAAAAAAAAAAAAAGAAAACATACTTTCATTATTGAGCTAGGCATATCTGCTGTGCTATCTGCATAAGGCAAATCCTAACCTAAAGGCAAAAGGGGGAAAAGGAGTACTCTTAGGGGGCAAAAGTCCTAAACTGATTGAAGAAACTGTGATTGTCTTTAGAAGACTTTCAAGAATTGCACAAGACCTTCAATTGAGCACTCACTTTTGCACTTTATTAAATGTTACAAATGCTTACCTTTCAATGAAGTGAGAGACTTGATGACACAATTTCTTTCCAAATTAATGGCAAATAAAGCCTTCCTACATCAGTATAATTAACTTGATTACACAGCTCTAGCCCTTTACTCTTAAAATTCATTACCATTGAGCAGCCAAAGAAGGAAAAGGATTTCTAAGGAAGGGTACAATTTTAAATATCATGCCACTGGAAAAATTTAAACATCTTAGATAGTCATTCAGAGTGCTGTTTACACACTGTGTGATGCAGATATACTTGTTTTACTGACTATTTAACATCACCGTAATCAGCAATAAAACATTAAAATTATGGCTCAGGAGCTGGAGGGAAAAAAAAGGTTTTCTATCATTTTTATCACCCTGATTTACATATCTACAGAAATATTTGGACATTCTGCACAGAAAATGTAGAAGTGGAACCGCTAAAGCAAAAAGTGTAGTGCTATTGCTATGTCTACGACCATCTCACCTGTCTGACCTACTATTAAGATTTGACCCATTCATCCACATTAGAAATACAAATACAGATAATGAGAGGTTTCCACAGTAAGACCCAAATAAGTAAATTTTCTTCAAAATGTAATTTGAATTTAATGGCTTGTCCATGAAGTAAACAAAGCAACATTCAAAAAAGAAAGTTTAATGATGCAGAGTGAATCAAGAAAATGTATGATGTGCCAAAGAACTCTTTAATCTTAACAGGCTCCTGTCTATATTTACTGCGACACGTTGTCAGAAAAGCTGAGCTCATCATGCTACTTTTTCAGTAACATCATGATGCAGAATTTTAACTGGAAAAATCAATTTTGATTGCTGTTCCCCACTGCTTCATACTGGAGGGGAAAATG
The DNA here is from genome assembly GCF_000695765.1 of Mesitornis unicolor. Lineage (NCBI taxonomy): Eukaryota > Metazoa > Chordata > Aves > Mesitornithiformes > Mesitornithidae > Mesitornis > Mesitornis unicolor. The sequence continues at coordinate 46,411 of NW_010175752.1, forward strand.
TGTTTTGGTGGTAAAAATTATTTTGCAATCTTTCCTTCTGCTTTGCAGAGTGATCTGTGTCTCTTCTCTTCTTGCATGCTGAAAAGGAGTTCATCCTGATTTTATTGGTTCAGGCGTAAATCTGTATTTCCCCGGAGCAATTAAAGAAAAGGAGAATTTGGCCTGACTTGAGGATGATAAATATCTTTCTCTTCTAACACCAGTGTTAGGTATTTGTGCTAGCTTGGCTTAATACTAGACTCCAGTGCTATCCTTAAAGTTAAATGAAACTGGTTTCTTCTTTCACCTCTGCACTATGCCACATCAATTTTCATAGTGCAATATTTTTTCTGTACTACAGAGGAGCATAATTCAAACCTACTCAGATTTCTGACTTTGCTGTGAATTAATCTTGCCAATGCATGTCTGACACTTGAACTAAGCTGTATCTTCCACTTCTTCAGTAGCCTGCATGACATCAAAATGCTATTCATACCATGCACTGCTGTTTCTTAACTAGATTATGATGATATAAAGAAGACCAGAGGAAAAGGTAAAATGCCAAAAAACACTCTGTGGTGTTTTCATAGCTTGTTCCTATCCTCCTCCAGCTCAAAAATCCATCTACAAGAACTCTGAACTGTCATGGGCTGTGAGGATGGGTGACAAGAAAATCTATTTGCCTTGGCTGAAATGACAGTTTAAAACTCTAGCCCTTTTATAATACGAGTGCTCTTATGGATATAATGGATCTGATTTTCCTCTTAGTTACCTGAGCATAAATCAGGATTATCTCCTTGAAATTGCACCAGCTTAAAGCAGAATCAGGCCCATTTTGCTGTAGTTAAAAAGTTGTCTTGCAGTTACATTTCCAGGCACAAAAAACTGTGGGTTAGATAGAGAACAGAAACAAGCTCCTGTAGAGTCTGGTTTCTCTTACTAACAGGACTCTTGATCTGTAGGAACTTTACCCATATACACATTTCAGAGTCAAAACAGTGATACTGTGGTCATGCTAGGGAACTGATTTCAGTGTTAGCCTATTATGAACAAAAAGACTAGCCTCCATCTCTCTGCTAGCCCAAAACAACACAGCAGTTAAGGAAGATTGTACCAGCATAGGGAAGTCCTTTGTGAGCACAATAACGCTGAGATAACATAAACTCCTCCAGCAGAAGCTGTGGAGAGGATGTGGTCAGATGGAGGGAAGGGCTATGTGTACCTGTGCTTCAGAGAGATCAAGGAGTACCTTAATCTGCCTCAGCAAGCCCAGTCTGCCATCAGAACTCTTGCCTTGTGTTTCACCAGTGAAGATGAAAAATATTTTTCAAGATGCTTTAGCTAGTGTCAGGAGAACTGGAATAAGCAGACAAGGACTGTGAAAATGAAAGGGTTGCTTAAAATTACCTTTGCACAGATGTACCATCTGAACCCTGCTGAGCATTTCTTTGTACTTGTTGGGGACCTGTTCTACAGTACTCCTCCAAGAGAGTTGTTCTAGGGATGATATTTCCAGGAATTAAACTGTAGCCTGTTTAGTTCCAAGTAATCAATCATAAGTAGGAGAAAATACAGAAAACCAGAAAACCAAAAAAAACCACACACAAAACAAAAACAAAACAAAACAAAACAAAACAAAACAAAAAAACCCTGTCATATGGCTTTGGGAAGAGAAGAGACAGAGATGTCACTACTAACTCACATTGGTATTTTTCTTCTTTTTAATGCTTCTCAAGAAAGTTTCCCTTATGGTGAACCTTTTTAGACGAAAAGTTGGTTTTCTACTGCAGAGGGAATTAAAATTGCTATTTATTTGTGGTCCCTTTTTATATAGATACAAATAACTATGAATGATGAGTCAAATGTCAGCCATGACGCTTGAAGTTATGGCTCTGCATTCACTTTGGCTTTTTTTTTCCCTTCCTCCTTCAAATTTGTTTCATCTGAAGGGTTATCCCTCTCAGCTGCTCAAGTGGGAGATCAGTTACCCGGCTTCAACTTCTCTGCTGTAATCCCTCTATTTAAAGGTGAGATAATCAGCTTTTGTTTGGTTGACTTGGATCTAAGACAATCTTTGGACTAAAGACAAAGAAGGGTCTACGTGGAGACAATGCAGAGTCTCTACTTGCCCGCAGAGAAAGGAGGTGGCCTTTTATGCTCTTTGCAGCACTGAAAATTCTCATGCCCTGTAAACCCCAGCAGTATAACTTAGAGCATAAGCCAGAGACAAATGTTCCTGTTAGTAGCTGAATATCGTTTGGACAGCAGGCTCAGGAACGTGCCAGAATATTTGGCATGGGTGATCATCCCAAGAGAGACAAAGAATAAATACTTTGTTCATCAAGTGATGCCACACAAGGTTGCTGCTTGGGGAGCTACCTTTCAACTCCTGTTGACACTTTTCTTTTAGGATTCCCCACTAGGAACTAAGATCCCTCAAGAGCTATATTTTAGACAGATTCTGGCCACAGGAAAGTAAAAAATACAGGGTATCAGATAAAATTCCCACAAGACAATGAGTCTCTTTAGAGGCTGATGAAATGAGCAGTTTCATTATCTCCAAGCAGTTGTTTCAGTCTCCAGGTCTATTTCATGCTTTTGATATTTCAGGTTTTAAGGTCTATTTGGGAGTAAACAAACACTAATATACCATAATTTCAGTGAGGCAGCAATTCTCATTTTAGGACTAGGTTAGGAAAATGTCCTAAAGAAGGAAACTTTTGTGCAGTGTATTCCTCTAGGAAACTGCAGGTGTTAAAGCAGAGGGAATAAATAACTAACTTAGTGCCCCTGGATTATGGCTTCTGGTTGGGTCCAGTAGAAGTTACCACACAATAAATCTCATGGCTCTTCACAACATAAAATAGGATGCTTTGTAGCTCGGTAGCTCTCTAGCTGTCAGTGGCTAAGGGAAAACACATCTGGAATTGCCAAAGAACTGATAAGTGTTGCTGAACACTTGTGTTAATGAACTCGTCAAGACCAGATCTGCCTGCAAGCCCCTATAGACTCACTTGGAAGCTTGCAGGATAAGGAAGGACCTCAATGGCCCCTCTGAAAAATCACCCTGGCAGAAGAACAGTCCAGTATTTCCCCACCCTGACTTAGGGATGTGCTGGTGGTCAGATCTGTGAGAGCATGGGGCTATCAGGGAGGTACATAGAAAGGGATTCCTCCAAAGAGATAGGTCAGAGGGATGTGACCCTCCCTCCCATTGCAATCTTATGATTGCACTATTACAGATTGAAACTTGGCAAATCAAAAAGTTAAAGTTCCCATGGCAACAGTTATCTCTACCACAGTCCATGCCCTGTATACTTATCATACACATTTAGCGTCAAAGAGGAATATATCACATGACACATTTAACAAAAGCAAAAAGAAAAGAAAACACTCCAGCTGTGGAATGCAGCCAAGTAAAAGATTGCTAGAGAAACCTTGATTTTTTGCACTGCTTGACCTTTTCAATTTTAACTGTAAAACTTTATGGTTACATTAAAAAAGATTTGTACTTATTATCTGTTCACCTCATCCCACAGATTGTAAGAGCATAGTCCAAGCAGAAGAGATGTTCTGTTCCCTAGATACAGTCTATCTCCTACTAAGTCAATGCTTAGTCTCATTTTCCACTGGTGGGCTGAGCTTCATTTGCAGTCTCGCTGGGATATGAATTAACAAATATATTAAGAGAAGACTGGTGATAAAATCAGTGATGTGATGTCAGTTCAGACAGCTGTCTGCTTTAGTTAGTTTTGTAGTTCCCTAATCTCTCAGAATTAGAAGCAGTACTGGTTGAAATTACATGGGTTTTGTATCTTAGTTTGGATTCAAAAACGTGGGTGTTTTGCCCTTTCATAATATGTATAGCAATGGCCTTAAAAGCTCAACCAAAGTTCAGCTCCTCCAGCATCATGCTATCAACAGGTGCCTGGGAAAGAGTATAGGAACAGGGCAAAGGTATAGAGTTCCTAGAAGTTTCTCTCAGCTTCAAGCAAGATAAGGCTCAGGAACATCATGAAACAGGTTTATAATTTTTTTTCTCTTCCTATTCTGAACCTGTCATCCAATTAATTAATTTTATGCAAAATGCATCAGAAACAATAATAGGCTGAATTTAGCCCTGAAAGAAGTGGTTATCATTCTACTCATTTCATTGGAAGTACTCCAGGGACAAAATTGTGCTACTTGACCTAATTCTCTCCTGCTATCCTTGCAAATGCAAGCAATTTCACTGAATCTGTGCAAAATGAGAAGAAGTAAAAGAAGCATCCTGGTGGACATCCCAGACTTTATATCTCCATCCACTTGTGTCCTTGTTGACAGCTGCTTACCATCACTATAACCCACTGTCAGATGAGACTGGCATTGCCTTGCACATTAACTCTACATTTCAGATGGTGTAACCTGTCAAAGCACTGTTCATGTCAATTGATATGATTTTCTCTAACCAGAGCTTGGAGCAATTTGATGGCAGGGCCTGTTACTACACAAAGCACAGAGCAGTGCCGAACAGCAAAATTGGACAATCATTAATTTCATCAGTTTCATTAACTTTATCATCATAGTAAGAATGAGAAAGTAGATTTTTATAGATATTACAACAGTATTGTGCTGCAGTTTCTTGGAAGTTTCACTAATTTAATCTCTGTAAATCATTATTTCCCCATACAGGATTTTTTCCAGGCAGATTATCCAATGAAGGTATGCAATACCTGCCACATTTTCTACACCCCGCCTCACCCAAGATGCTCAAGGTATATGCGAGTATGACAGTGTATATGTGTGCAACCTAAACCAAAACATACAAAGGTTTATTTACCTGTTCTTTACTCATGACTCCACTGAAAATGAGATGCAGGCATTTCTTACACAAGAGATTTGCTGTTAGGCTGTTATGTATTCACTTGGAAGTAAAAATTGTATAATCATGCTAACTATCATGCCCCAAAATGGCTGTTATGCAAGTAAAAGACTTGGAAATATAACGCTAAGTATCATCAATACACTTTGTGAACAGATTCTTAGTGCAGAGTTATGATCACTGTATGCAACAGCTATAGTGCAGTGTATTTGAAAGATATATTCTGAAACAACATCTCATTTAATGGGACCATAACATCTCTAAGGAGAAATGTTAGAGTTATTTAATATCAAAGAAAGAACATAGATACATACTCACCAACACAAAAGTTGTCTGTGCCCTAGGGCTCTCATGGGTTGAGGTTTGGGAGTGTCTGAAAAGGCTTGCTCTTTAATTAAAGCAGAGAAAATAATTTCTACTTGTGATCAGGTATGATTAGTTTTTGACACTCAATTATCCCCATATACTGACATTAAAAAAAGTTACCTACATTTCTTGGGTTACCAAATTTAACATAAAGAGACCTTCAATTTATACAAGAGGATAATAAAACTGCTTAAGTGTGACAATTTGGGAAAATCTGAGGTTTCAATGACAAAAAGTTACTCCTTGTTGTTGTACCATAATTCAGATATCTTGGCCTACAGACTGGCAGATCATTTCTTTTCTCTCATCCTCAGACAACAAATGGCTTTGCTGGTGGTGGGTCAATATTAGCATTTAATTTGTTTGACATACACACAAGGAATATCTGGCAGTTCTGTCAAGTCTGAGGCATACGTGACATATTCCCTGATGCCTGTCATTATCACAGCTCCTAACAAAAGAAAGAGCGAGCATCTTCCTTTCACTACAAGCCCACTTGCCAACCAGCAATATCTCAACAACACAACCCTGGCAATGATATCTTGGTCATAAAGTCCTATACACCGAGATGTGCAATCTGTACTTAGATAAAATTGTTTCACTGATCAAAGAAAACAGTTGAAAGCTACAGAGTTGGAGCATAGGCTGGCTCCATCCCCCTTTCTGTATCATATCTAATTCAGAACAGCATGGGTCCCAGCAGGGGCCATGTAGGATTCAACTGGGCCCCACTCCTCCACTGTGTAAGGATGGCAGTTTATCCCTAATCTTGGTTTCTTTTCTTCTAGCCATGTATTAAACCATGTGAGGAGACATCCCTTTTATCCTATGACTGTTTAATTTTTTAAGACCCTTTGGTGATGTGGATCATTTTTTGAAAACTTAAGTCCATTTTATACCAGACAGCACGCCCTTAGCGTGATTCTCATTAACTCCTTCAAAGGATGCTAATGGATTTGTAAGGCATGTTTTCTCTACAAAATGATATGATTACCGATTGTATTTTCTATGATCTGTACCAATTTGTCTGGTACAGAAATCAATTTTACTGGTCAGTAGTTTTCAGCTCTGCTCTTTAAACCTTTTTCTTTTTTAATAGCATCACATTTGCCACTTTCTATTTCTATGCTTTCAAGGGTGATTTCAGAAATTAGTAGTTTAGCAGTCTCATATTTTAGCTTCTTTAGAATGCTTGATTGAATGCTGCCTGGTCCTTGAGATTTGCTACTGTTCATTTTATTGAATTGCTCTGAAAATCTCTTCTGTTGACAGTTCGATTTGAGACTGCTCTTCAGGCTTGGCCCTGCAAAGAATAGTTCAGGTGTAGAAACCTCTGTGACCTCTTCTGAAGAGAACAGTGATGCAAATCATTCGTTTAGCTTTCTCGCTATGGCTCTAGCTTCCTGGAGTATCCCATTTGCACCTTAATCATCTCTCAGCCCATTGACTTTCCAACAGGCTTCCTGTTTCTGAGAAAGTTCTTATTAGTCACTTCTGTGCATGCAGGAAGTTGCTCTTCAAAATCCTTTTTTTGACTAGCCTCATTAGAGTTCTACATTCAACAAGATGAGTTTAACTTTTCTTTTATTTTCCTCATTTGGGCAGGATTTCCGCATTCAAAAAGATGAGTATTTTACTTCTAATAGCCCTCTCTATTTTGTTGTTTAAACATGCTGGCTTTTTTCAAAATCTTTTTGGGCTTTTTTTTTTTTTTAAATAGGTGTGATAGACTGACTCGCAGATTCTAATGAAGCATATGTCTATAAAAGATTTAATTATTTTGCCGGGTCTTTTTAGCTGTTTCTCTTCACTTTCATGTAATTTTCCATTTTTATAACTTAAACATGATCATCATTAACTTTTTTCATGTTTTCAGTCATGTTCAGATGATGTAAGTATTTTACAGTTTGACTCAGCTATTTATCGACTCTAGGAGTTGTACCTCATACCTCAGAGACCTTACTGCTACTTGAGGTGAACTAAGATTTGAAATTTGTTGTGCACTCTCCAAGGGAATAAATAGTATTCTTGTTTCTTTGATAACCTATCTGCCAAAAAATGGGTTAAAAACATGGTATGCTGCTGTAAATCAAAAGTCATTTACCAGTCTAAAAAAACTAAGGTAGGACACAAGGACAGTGGTGTTACCTAGTATCTGGAAAACGGATAGCCCTCATATCCTCCATCATCTACAATTACCTGTGACAAGGAAGAACTTAATTACACTAAATCTAGAAGGTAGGTAAGTCACCCTTAATAAGCCAATACCTTTAACTGAATTCCCTCCTTTATCTCAGAGATCCAGAAATGGCTGTGAGGTTCATAATGAGCTCTGCAGCAGAAAAGTGGCATACCACCTGAACTGGCCAAATTTCATCTGGCCCAGCCCATCTCCTGTTGTTTGGGGATAATGTCTGCAAATCTGTGGCCTGCCAGGATGGAGGAGGTGGTCAGCCACTGTTTCTGTCAGGAGGTCCTTGCTGTCAGTGCAGAGCCTGCGACAGGAGCCACATGGCATCTCTGTCCTACCATGTGGCTGGCCATATCAGCCCACACCATGCCGACTGCCCTGTCTTCATCATGTCCTTGGTGCCAGCCCTGGGCTGGGAGGCTGATCTTTGGATGCATCTCCAGAATTTTCAGTGTAACAAATTCAGATGCAAATAAGAGTAAACACAAACGTGCCCAAGGGCAGCTGCTCACCTTGAAGCTTTGCAGCCTGACCAGTAATCCAGCCTGTAGGACTCTTGCCAAGAGCAGCTAGGGAAGGAAATTTTCACAAAATACTCGGGACTGCTTCTCCTTGTGCTGCCTTCACAGGCCACTTTGGACTCCTCAACTGCCATGTTAGCAACAATCCCACTAACCAGGCTACTGTGCTGTTACCACAGTTCCCTTGAAGGCCTCGAAGGTGTCCTGAAAGGAGTTGGTCTGACATGCTTTTCTGTGGCTCTGGCTACCTCAGAGAAAACAGTTGCACTTTTCCAGAGCTGAGACACCTGATTTCATAGATTTTTAAGGCCAGAAGAGACCAGCATGTTCATCTGTCATCTTCAAACACCATCCTTCCAGCACCAGGCACAGATATGACCCTAGCATCAAAGTTCATTAAAATTAATAAGTTTATTATTTCAATTCTTTTCATAGCTACTTCATTGCATGTGTTTGACTAAGGGGAGAAATTAACAAGTGAAAACTGATTTTCTATTTCATATTGCCTTATCAATATGTTTGTCTTTCGGGGTGATCCTGATTCTTGTTTTCATGAACATTCATAGAAGTGAGAGGATTTAAGCAGTTAGTATGTTGCTGGAAATAAAACTTAGATTCCCTTTGAACACACCATCATGGTGATAGAATTCTTCCTTATCCTTGTAATAATTTACTTTAAAAGCATCCTCCTTATATTATTTTCAGTTATCAGAATTAGTCAGCAAGACATCACCTAAATTGTGATACAGGATAATTTTAGTAAATGGAAAAACAACCATAAATTATATCACTAGTGAGCACAAGAAAGAATTTCAGTGATAAGGGAAGATAAGGTGAATCATTTACCTCACCTTACCGTCTACTGGTAATAAAATAAAAAGATGAATAATAAATAGTTGTTTTTATAAAGAATGATCTATTCGTGTGCTTTGCCCTTTCATCCTCATAGCAAGTTCTCACCAGCCAAGTATAGCACTTGAGCTCACACAGTTTCATCCATTGGACATTTGACTGTATCTATGTCATGTGACTTTAGATCACACTCAATTCCTAAAGTTTATCTGTCTGTATCATGAAAATTCTACCCTGTATGCAAGCAGTTTCATTTAAGGCAACAGAATTGTCTTCACAGACAAAGGTCTGTACAACCATGGTGTCAGTAGATGAGTCACAGAGCAACCTAGTATGGACCAGGAAGTTGCTGTGGTCCCCAGAGCACAGGTGAGGCTGCACTTGCTGCATTTGTGCTTCTGTCTCTATTTTTTGCTCTTTCTGTTAATAGAGAACTTCCTCTGCCAGCAGTCCACACCACACAAACTTTGCAAATCTTGCATTTTAAAAAGGAAGTGTTGGTGCATCCCTGTTCCCGTGGGCATGTTTCACTAAGGCAAGAGTCATGATTCCAGCAGGAACAGACACATTTGCACTAGTTTTGAGCAAACCAGCTTGAGGGGCTGCAGCAGCACACTGTGGCACTGGGAGTTCAGGATAAATTGGACAGATCTGCCCAGAAGTAATGACTACCTGCTGAGGCAGCTGTTATGCACTAAGGACCGTACTACAGAGCATGCTTCTAGTGGTACCCAGGCTAACTGCACCAGAAGTGTCTCTGCCCTTGGTGCAATGACACCTCTGATTACAATGTGTTTTTTGCTGCTAGACACATCAGTGTGTTGAGACTATTTTGTGCTGCTCCAGGGACATGAAGCAAAAGTAAATAAACATTTAAGAGTCAGCTGAAATGGGTGGTAATGGTCACTAATTATGTAACTCAAATACAAATAACTGGTGTTTGAATGACTGACCTTTAATTTTTATAACTCGGAGAGCATCCATGTGCTACAACATTCAGACATCAGTTGCTGTCACATAGATAAACTTGCTCTATTATATAGAAATTCCTCTTTCTCTCTGTCAAATTTTGGAATCAAGATTTTTTCCACAAAGTTTATTATCATCTTCTCTGAATTTTAACCCTATGATACAGGGCTGATGAGCAGGTGCTTTTGAGGAGTTTCTGTTTTCAGATTTACCCAGATGCCTGGTGTCTGAGAGAAGATGTTTTATAAAAGAAGAACAAATGTTACCGTCACAGAAATCTAAAATAATAAAATTAAATAAAAGCATCTATCAGATGCTTCATGGAACTTGTGGAATTAATTTATTTAAGGCTCTGTGACTATCAGCAACTAAAATTGTGCAGCTATTTTGTGGATCTGAGTTTCCT
>NW_010175752.1:56586-61777 GCF_000695765.1 Mesitornis unicolor
CAATATACATCAACAAACTCATTATATTTCAGAGTTGTTAACAAGCTTATCTATTAATTTATGTGTTCATTTAAAAACTACTAAACAGAAAAATATCCCTGAATAAATACTATTTTCACTTTTGGGGGTAAATTGTCACTCAATCATATTTATTATAAAAATACCTCAAAAACTCCCACATTGCTTATGGAATTTAAACCCAGACACAAGATTGATTATATCTAGGACATTGGCAGACAGAAGTAGGAGTGTCTTCGTATCTATGTCACCTGCATCAGTATAAATACTTTAGACACTATTGACATCTATTCATTATCAAATTAACTGCTCTCAGATTAACAGAATTCATCTCAATCTGTAGTGCATGTCATTAATTTTGAGCCATGTTGACCGGAGAGTGAGAGGCACATAGGAACTATCAAAACTAGTCCATGCCTGAGTTCCATATTACTTTGTTTTGATGGAGGATTTCTTTTCAAGCTGACTACTGCTGGCTAAATCCCTCCACTAATCCTGAATGAAGTATCCAGAAGCTGCTAGCTAGCTACACATTTCTTGGAAGCTGAGAGTAAAATTGTTTTTAAGATGAAAGCATAGGGTGAGACTTGAAGTATCTGGCTTCAGCTCTGAGCTGCCTTCTAGACTCTCTGAATGCTTTACCAAACCAGGTTATGTGTCCAGTCTTTACTGTCTTGCACTATCTCTGTTTGGTTTTGTCTTGAGTTTTCAGACCGTGTTTTGCAGGCTCGTGGACATCCACAGGTGGCTACTTGTTGAGGGGTGGCAAATAATGCTTATTGGAAAGCAAGCTTACTCTTGGAAGACTATTAGTAAAATAGAGGATATTTTAAGAGAGCTACAAATAATGAAAGGTTAAAAGTCTATACTTTTAATTTTCAGTTCTACCAGGTGAGCTGTCTTTGACTAGGTGAAGGTACAGCTCTTTGCAGAGTGGAGCCTTTAAGCAGGAGTGCGATGCCATTGGTACTGGCATAATACTGAAGACAGTCACTTCAACCCATAGGACTTCTAGTAGAGTTCCCCCACTCTGTTCTCCCTTGTGATGCGCTCTTTTTGTCCATACACTATTGACAGTTACTCAAGGAGTAGCAGATCTTGTTTTCCATGTTTTCTAGTTTTCCTAGTTTCAGTTATTCATAGGAAAAATGGCCAAACTTCCATCAAGGTCAGGAGCCCAGTGAAGACTCAAAATACAAAGGATAGAGAGATACAAAAAACCTGCAGTTTTGGCTGCTTTGGTGATTTCTATGCCTCACACACACTTTCACACCTCAAAAGCATAATCATCTTAAAGATGGGAGAACACATCTTCAGGGGAAAAAATATATATGTTTTATCTCTCTGTGTGAATACAAATTTCGTACTCATGCACATAAACAGTAGAAAAGACTTTATGCTGAGAGCTAGTTTAACAACTGGAAGAATGCTCCTTTAAAGACTGAGCCATTAAAAGGAGATACATGACCTTAAAACTTAGACAATTTAGAGAAAGTATCTTTCCATTTAATGAATAGCTGGTTGAATGCAGAGAAATAAAGTCATTTTTCTTGGAGATGGATTTATAACTACTAATATTTTCATGCTGGTAGTATCTTCGAGCAAAAGTGTTATGTTTTATGATGTACCATGGTTTCATATACACATTTAATTCTTGTTATTCCTTGAAAATAAAAAAACCGACCCAGAAGATAGGAAGAAAAAATGTGGAGTACTACAATACTGGATTTACCTGAAATCCTAGCAATAATGTGTCAGAAGCTTTACCAAAAAAAAAAAAAAAGGTTTAAAATGTAAACCTCTACACAGCAAAGACACTGACTGAATATCATAAACTGCCTGAAAGCAGAACACTGAATTTGCATCCAGTGGCACTACTGGCATACTTACATCTTTTGTACAAATACAAACCTCTCAGATACGATAAAAATGAAAATATAATGACCTCAGCATGTAAAATAAAACCTCATGTAAGATAAAATATATTCCAATGACTGCAATTAATTACAAAGTAGAATAAATCACTATACAAATAATTAATATGCCTTAAATATCATAAAAAAAAAACATTAACAAGCCAACGGGAAACTGGCACCTCATTTTATGACACTAAACAGGACTGCAATGGTGGGATTCTGACTTCATTTAAGACAATGGCAAACCTTCTGCTGAATTTAGTTGGGGAGAAATGAAGTGTCAATAATTTTTCATTTAAAAAAAAAATTATTTCTCTTCTGCAACGCAAAGGAAATCAAAAACTCTCAGAAGTCTGGATATACCAACATTTTTGCTGATTTAAGTATGATTTACATACTTACAAAAATTAGCAGAATAATTTGTTACAGTTAGGCTTGCATTGTCAAATAACTCTTACATTGCAGAATCCCCTTATGTTCCTTTGAAAGTTAATACTTTTTTTTTCCTCTGATCAAGCAAGAATGTTAAAAAACCTTATGGTCTTATTGTATAGCTTGAGCCTCTAAAGCTAACCAAAAAGGGATATGACTCAGGAGAAGCCATTTGTTTTGTTAATTTACCATGTCTGGTCTTCACGAAGACTGAAAGTTATCTCAAGATGACAGCCATTGATATTTCTCATGTTTATATATTTTTTTCAGTAGTGTAACAGTTTTGCAAATATTGTGCACAACAGAAGTGTGATTTATACTAAGAACAACATCCAAATGAGGGATGAGGAGGGTACCTGGTGTCTGAACTATTGATGCTTGATTGGTGAACAGTAGGGTAACCTGCTTTGCCCTTTAGTGGCAGGCTCAGAAAGCCCAGGGACATCAATGGCCCCTGTGGAAGGAGATCCATCAGCCCCATTCCCGCTGGAGGACAGATCCATCAAGAACTTGAAAAAGCAGATAGGGGAGTGTTTCTGTCCTGAACAAAAGGCAGGGAGAGGTTATAGCTCTGCAAGACAAGGAGTCTTCTTATGCGAGTCCCTCTGCCGTCTCACTGTGAGCTGGCACTCCAGGATGAAGGCAGAGACATCCTGCTTTACTATGCTATCTCCAGAAATGGGGACTAGCACACCATGAATTTCCCAGGGGTCATCCAGAGGAGCATTCCCCTCTGCTGTGTCACTCCTTGCAGGTGGACATTTGCTGAGTTGAAGGAGCTACAAGTCTGCTTTTCCCTTCCCTCTCCTGTTTATCACCCACTCCTAAATACATCATCGCCAGCTCCCTATCAGGTCCTGCACTGTCCCTTCATGCTCCAACCTGACCCTTCTGCAGGGAGAAGGCCTAACAAGTGTGAGCAGGAGGGGAGAAGGAGATGGTATTTTGAGGATAGGAGGTAGGGAAGGGAAGGGGTGCTTCATGAATTACTGTCATCTCCTGGGTTGAGTTTAATTTAGTCCCTAGGACCATAAGCTGCTTGCGAGTTAATGCTAGGCAGGTGTCTCTGCTTGCACATGTCAAACACATGGCCCCTTCCCAACAAAGCCCCTGGGTAGAGGTTTATGAGACAGTTTGAGCAAGACAGTGTTGAGGCACTGTGGTATGCCAACAGATGGGCTGGGATGAACATCTCATGTTGGAGATTGCTCCTCAGAGGCTATTTCTGGCCTCTTTAGGTCTTTTGTGATGCCAGGGGGCAAAGAAGCTACAACATAATACAGAATTAGGCCTACTAGGTCTGAATGAGGCAGGTCTTTCTAGCATTTGTGAAGCAAGTGCAAGTCAGCTATTTCAGTACTGGAATGATAATTGTCTTGCAATTTGAGTAATTACCATGTGTGGCAATATATGTGTGCTGACAGTGCATCTTAGTGTGCAGCTATGCTGAACAGTAGCAAGGCTTTGCCTGTTTCACAAACATTTTAGAGCTTGTGAATAAAGTTAAGCGCACCCTTCAGTTCCTTGTTGAGTCGGGAATAGATTAGTTATAGCCTTAACTCAGCTCCACCAAGGTGCATCTTTATTCCTTGGAGAAAAACAGCAGGGCTGCCTGCTGCTTTTATGCATTGCAGTTCCTATATGTAGAAAGACTTCAAAGCACAACCTTTTGTCTTCACTAAAATGGTAACAAAACAAGGAGTAATTGTGTTAAGTAACAACAACAGGAAAAATATAGCTCCAGATGCTTGGAGATATTTAGGTGTCAAATTCCCATTGAAACTGTCCAGCTAAAATCACTCCGTCCCTTGCAAAGTTTGTGTGTGGCCTTTGGTTATGTCAATATATCACCATTTCAGGAAATCTTTACCCATTCTCAGCCATTAACTATGACTATCTAAGCTGCTTAGACTTGACTGACTTCACTGAAAAATTTGTAAATGTTTTAAGTGCTCCCCAGTTCTGGGTTCTTAAACCCTTTCTCTGTTTGAAACAACTGATTGTCAGCAAAGCCAAGCCCTCCAACTCTCCCTGCCTTCCCCCAGATAGGAAATGGCACTTCTTATATGAGAAGAACGAACCACTTAGTTGAAGTTATCACTCCAGGGTTCAGAGCAAAGCCTGGAGCTGAACCAGGCGGGTGGGATAACATGCAGCTGAGGGCACCAGCCACCCTCCAGCCAGGGAGCCATGAGTGGATGTGCATGGCCACAGGTCTGAAGGGACTCTGTTGCTCACAGATCATTAATGGGCCTCACAGGCAGACTGAGCACTGCAGTGCTCTGTGGTGCTTATGCAGCTAGTTACAGGCTGGAGGACAGTTTTTGGCATTTATTGGTGCCCTATGACACCTAAATTATTATAGGGTCAGAGAATTCATTGAACCCGAGCAGCACTTAAGCACTGTTAGGCTCATTTGTGGCTATTCAGACCAAACAAGTTTTACAGAGGGAGATTACTGGCTTCAGGTAAAACATTAATGCAAAGAGAACAAAAAGAAAGCTAGGCTGTTTTAATAAGATGTCTTGCTGCTGTAGCAGGGATGGGCAGCAGATTATTCCAAACAAGCATCATGCTGTGCCAGCTAAAGGAATCCCTGGGATTCCGATAGGAGATAATGAACAGGGAGACACCCGTGCTACATTTTTTTCTGGGGGCTTTCCTCTCCTTCCACCTACTGTTGGAATCTTATGGATCTCAGATCACTAGGATTCAAAAGCCACATTTTTAATATTCAGTTTCTTGAGGGAAACATGATGCTGAGTTGTTAATAACCTCACTTGCCCACTCTAACACTGTCCTGGTAGCAGTGGAAAGTCAGCAGG
>NW_010175752.1:61808-68168 GCF_000695765.1 Mesitornis unicolor
GCCTAAAGTAGACCAAAGAAATTAAATCAACTACTTCTGGAAGGCGATGCTGAAGCCCAGGCTGTTACAGGATCCTCCCTAGGTGGCAGAAAGAATGACCCAGTCCCCAGGAGACAGGCGGGATTCCCCTTTCTGCTTTGCTCTGGGGGCAGAGGGGACAAGGAGGAGAAGGAGGAGGAGGGAGGGACTCCAAGGGAACGGGTAGTGGAGGTTGAGATCCCTTTCCTCTGAGTCAAGAGACAGCAGCTGTCAGTGCGAAGGTGGAGATATGTAAATAGCAGGCTGGGTTTGCTCTCTTCCCAGAGCAACAGCAGCTGAGTCAAAACAAGCACAGCCAGAAACATGAAGCCCTTAAACTCCCCTCCTCACCCCAGCCCCACACAGTAACTCATATATATATACACACATCATAATTCATGCTACACCAAAGCAGTGATTACCACAGCTTCCTGGCTGCCTATTTCTGTTTATTTATGGTGCATTACACATTTTAATGCGGTTCTCATACAGCGGCTCAGCTGCCACTCTTCTGTATTTGAGTGGGGGAAAAAAACAAACCCCAAACAACAAATGGCTGTTATGGACAGTATGTTGTCCCCTGGGAACAAAGGACAAACGAATGCTCAGCACCTTCCGGGGTGCAGCAACTCAGAGTTATTCATAGCTTGGTTCTCCCATCTAGTTCATGGCTACACACTTGAGTAGGCGGTTGGAGGGGTGATGTGGGGTAGGGGGAAAAGGACAAGAGCAGCTCCCAAAGTGACCTTTTAAGCCTCACTCTCTTCAGAGGAGTTCTGTGATCTTTGTCTGTGATCATGTCAAGCTCTGGGCTGCTTCAAGGCAGGGGATAGAAAGGGGAGGGCAAAGGTCTGACATCAGCCTGAGGAGAAGCACCAAACTCGTGTCTTGTTTGAAGCTGGATTCAAGCTAATGATAAGAGATCAGCTGCTAAAAATGCTGCCCGCTGTGGGGTTGCAGCTCATTCCCTTTTCTCCTCCTCTCCATAAGGTAAGAACATAGGGACTTGACTTTATTAATTTATTTAAGGAAATGGCAGTCAGGTCAGATCAAGTTGAGCATACAAGATTTATTTGTCCTTGTCGTCAACCTTACTGTCATTCCCCCTTGAAGCCTGAATTCTCATTACCATTACTCTCCTTGCAATATGCAAGTCATTTTGTTTATGCCATGGGAAAAATATATAATCTCTTTAAGTGCATCAACAGTATCAACATAAAACAAATAACACTGAACAGGCAGCAAAAGCAGAAGCCATTGTGCAGGCAATCCCCGCTGTGAGTGACAACACAGACGGCTGCTGTGCACATCCTGCTGTACCCTGGTGTGTAGGAGTGACACTTCTAAAAGGCTCTTTTTACATCCGTTAATGATCCAGCCATCCTTGTGAGTGCACTGCAGGCACTGAGCTAACAGCAGAGCTTCTGCTGTAATAAACCACTCTTTCATAATGGCCAGCGATAGTGCCCATGAAACACGCTGCATGTATATCTAGGGTCCTGAAGCCATCATTGCTTAGGGCAGGGGAAGTCCAGCTATGCCCTAGGTGTCATGCCAATCTACCTTGGCCCTGAAATAGGAGAAAGAAAGAAAGACAGTCTTTCACTCATTCTATTCACAGCCATTTTTCCAATGGGAACCTCAGCTCAGACCAAAGAGGCTAGCAGTTTCTGAGAGAGCTCTGTACACTGAATGGGAGCAGAAACAAAACAAATAACAAGCTGCTTGGCAGGAGCAAGCTTCAAGCAGTGCTGCATGGAGTCACATCTCCACCAGAAAGCCAAGGATAGAGGGCTCTATGCATCATCACAGACTTCTGCAGTCACCCAGTCTTCTGACACCCTGGTTGCAGAAGCTATTGCAACATGAAAGGGTACCACAAAAGGGCTAAGCCTTGTGTCAGTTATTTTTTCAAGCTACTACAGAATATTTGTGTTAATTTCACAATTTATTAATTCATATGTAACTATATAGCTATTTTTATACATATATAGGTATATATACATCCACACACAGAATGCCAAGGACAGACTCTAAGCAAAATGTTGACCTCACCCACAGATAAAAAAAGAAGCTCTATTCACACTGCTAAGATTGCACTGGATTTACAGGGTAAGGAGTGACAGCTAAAGTGTCTGGATGGTATAGTCTACACAGACTTAAGTTTCCTACACACTTATCTGCTGCTCTATCCACGTACTGCTGTCAGGGGTCTCATCAAGCCCCTTCCCATCCCGTGAAAGATTTGAAAGGCTTCCCAAAGGAAAGAAGGAGGAAATTCTCATCTGAAAGGCAGGTCTGGGCAACAGCGCCAAGCTGGGGAACTACAACAGAGCCCATATGTTTATAAATATTTAAAGGGCGAGTGTCACGAGGATGGAGCCAGGCTCTTCTCGGTGACAAACAATGATAAGACAAGGGGTAACAGACACAAACTGGAACACAGGAGGTTCCACTTAAATTTGAGAAGAAACTTCTTCTCAGTGAGGGTAACAGAGCACTGGAACAGGCTGCCCAGAGAGGTTGTGGAGTCTCCTTCTCTGCAGACATTCAAAACCCGCCTGGACGCCTTCCTGTGTAACCTCATCTAGGTGTTCCTGCTCCAGCAGGGGGATTGGACTAGATGATCTTTTGAGGTCCCTTCCAATCCCTAACGTTCTGTGATTCTGTGATTCATATGCCAGGAAGCATGAAGGGGAAGTTACTACGGGGACCAGGGAGCGAGCACTGACCACCACCTCCTGCCAAGTCTGGACTACCCCTGAAGAGGGGAAATAAAACAGATGTCAACCCCTCTGAAGGAACAACCCCCAGAAGCGGCATTTGAGAAAAGCATGGCTGAGTCTCCCACCTAACCTCAAGGTGTGCGCCAGTGTGGAAGCAGAATTGGGTTTGCACTGGCCCCTGGAAGGCCTTGGTTTCACAGGCTGGTTTAACCCAGACAGCATGTGCTAGCTGAGGGGGAATGGTAACAACCCACACAGAGAGATTTTGCAGGGAGAAAGAAATGCTCTTGCTATGCATTAGCAGTAGTAACTGCGGGTATTTTTAGCCTCCAAGCTCAGTGCAGATGGGCAGTAGCCACAGTGCTGAGAGGCATGTGGTCAGAGCTCCAAGGAAGCTGTTTGGAGCGGCCAGGTCAGTAACGCGGGGCTTCAGCAACAGAATTAAAGATCTTAAGGCTACGTTTAGGTGACAGATGATACCAGTTGAAGAGAACCAGTAGCGCCTCTCAGCTCAGAAATTTAGTTTCAGCTGGCTGGTTTCAGACCCTCAGCCTAATTTTTTTCACTATCCGCTTCACAATCTGTGTCTGTAGTTCCCACATCACCAAAAAGTACAGGGCTGCGTACGCAGTTGCTGTGTTTTTGTAACTGACCTGCTCCAACTCACCAGAGAAATTAGAAGCATCTTATGCAGCTCTTCTGTCATTTAACATTTTGCTGTCGCTGCAAATCAAATTAAAAATGTTCACTTTGTCCAACCACGTGTTCAGCTTAAAACTGAGGCATATAAGAGACATTCTTATTATTTTTGTCCTACATTGACAAATCAGGGAAATATACTGATTACAGTAAATTACTTTGGTTTTCTTGATTGGGTTATTCAAACTAAACTGTTCAACCCAAAATGAAACATGCACTTTATTCTCCAGGTGTTTAGTTCTCTTGTTGAAATTTGTTTTCTTTAAGTTTAGTTCACTTTTAAAATGAAAAATGCGATTTGGACACAAAGGGCTAAAAAGTTTCATTTGGAAAATGTCAAAACAAAAATTCTATGAGGCTTTTTTGAAGCACTATTCCATTAAAAACCGTTGAAACAAGAAATTTGAAACTCTTTGAGATTTTCCCTTGTTTTTTGACAGAAACTCAATTTTGAGAGAATTACATCTCCTAAGAAAGTTTCTAATTCTAAATAGATTGTAAAACAAAAGGAAAGTAGAGGACCAAAATTAGAACATCAGCCCGCTTTTGCTCAGCTAAGCTGTGGTCTTTCTTGCCATGTGAATGAACACCCTGAGAGCAAGGAAGAGGGATTAGGTGTTGTTGATGGACACTGTCTTTGGAGAAAGAAGATAATTCTCAAGAAAAAACAGAGAATATGCAAGAGTAGAATTTGTGAGAATGGTCATATTGCTTTGCAGGGCGACCCTGACATCAGCAGAAAAGTGCTGCATCTAGAAATATTTCTGTCTTTTATCCCCATGACTGATTACACAGGCTTTGCAAACTGCCAATAGCTGTGTGGGCAGTGGCTCTCCTGTCACAGGGAAGGTGTTTCTATTTTCACAGAGATTTGTTTGCTTTGTCAAGACTCTGCAGCATGATATTAGCAGCTGCTCAAATCCAGACTTGCAGCACTTTACCATAAGCAGTGGAGTAATCTCAGAGTCCTGACTTGACTATCCATATTCCCCACTCTGTTCAAAAAATGTTTTGCTGTTTACAGCAGAAAAAAAAAAAAGGTGTATGAACATTATCATGTAGCCAAGGCCTTTCAGTGACTCCCAGTGAGGAAAATTTAGGATTAGATATAATGCTTGGTTTTCTGCTCTTGGGTACTTCCTCCTCTCCCTGCTCTGCCGCTGCCTGACATATACACCAGCAGTGATTAAATCAATGCCAATTAATCATATCCAGTGAGAGGAAAGTGGGCCTGTAGTTTGCCATTTCTGTGTGATGGAATAATACAATCAACTTCAGAAATCATTTGTGATTGCTCTTGTCACAGGCTTTTGTCTAAATTAACCACTGTTACATGCAGGCAAATCCGGAACCGTTCCCTCGACTCCATCTTTCAGCTCCGAAGGTGCATGCAAGGCACTCCGTGTGGCGTGTATCACAGACAAAACCAGGGAAAAGTCACAGCGATTTCATCTCAGACTATCACGAATTTCCTGCCGACCTGAAAACCTGAGTAAGGACCTGTGTTTCCCGTAAGTCGGCAAATGTCACAGCTTCGAGGGAGGGGAAAAAAGAAAACCCAGAATAGCAAGACACGGTCTCCAAATTCTTCTGCCATGCAAAAATCGCAGCAATAAGAATAATTAAAAAATCTCTCTTCAACTCCGGTGTCCCACCAAAAAATGCTTTCTCTCATTTCAACAAAATCTTTTGGGGAAACAGGAAACCGGACCCGTTTCGGGCGGCACCGGCGGGTGGGGGCGTCACCGGCGGGTTGGGGGCGGTGTCTCCTCCCGGTCCTCGCGATCCGAGTGCTCCTGCACCCAAGTAAATAAATGCCTAGACATGGCCAGGCAGTAAATCCGTCCTGTCATTAAATTATGCAAAAGCCATTTTGAGGGCTAAGCACATGCAGCAAATTAACACGCTCCTCTGCTAGTGAGCGCTCTGCTAGTGAGTGGTCTGGCGGCAGAGGCGAGGGAGCAGCAGGGGGCTGTGCCTTGCCCTCTCCCCATCCGCATGCAGGGCAGGCAGCCTCTCTGCAGGAGGTAGTGCTACCTTTGGAGGGGGTTTGCCGGCACCCTTCCTTATAAGTGCTGTGTATGGGCCGGTGAGGTGCACAGCCTGACCCCCAGGTGACCGCACCCCCGGGTGCATAAAGCAGACTGGCTTAAGCCAGTGGGTGGGTGCCCTCTTCATGAGGCTGTGCCTGTTCCCCCTGCACGGCAGCTGGTCTTGTGTTTGTATTTACTCTCAGAGTCCTAAATCACCCCTGCAGCAGTCACCTCAGCCATGCATCTCATCATGGCAAGGTTAATTAATGAATTAATTATGGTGCGGCACTGCTAGCTAGCTCTCTGCATCGAGCTGGAGGTATTATCAGCCTGGGGGGGTTCCTGAGAGGCTGAACCCCTTAGTGGCCTGTTATGAACAGCTCTTGCTTTTACAGCTATCCTGGCTGTAGTGATGTCTTTGTCCTGCAATCTGTCTAACTTCTCTAGAACTCATTGTCAAGGAGAAGAGGAATAAAAAACACATTTATTTTTTTTTAAAGAAGATCCCAAGAGCAAATGCAAAAGCTGATAACAAAGATGATGAGTTCCACTGGGATCCAAGAAGTAGGTGTAAGTCAGACATTAAACCCTTTATTTAAGAAAATTAATAAAGTTTTTATTAAATATTAATGAACAAAGCTGGAGTCCATTTTCTCCCTGGTGAGTACTAAGCAAAATTAAATATGGCATTCTTCTCCCTTGAATGTGATTGGTAGGGGTTAATTTTAAGGTTAATTTTTTGCCACTTGACACGTGGATTTCAGGAGGTTTACATAGTATAATCAGAACTGGCATTTCACCATGGAAACAGGTTCCTCACAGAGGCTGCCCACAGAAATGTTCTTTTCATTTCCTCAGAGGGACTGGGGCAGAACGTGTCCTCT
>NW_010175752.1:68199-73055 GCF_000695765.1 Mesitornis unicolor
ACAAAACATTAGTGCTCAGACTACCAGGGCACAGTCATGCTCTGCTGCCAATGTACTGCACAATCTTCAACAAGCCATTTAATTTTGAAAAAATTTGCATAAAATTGCCTCCAGGATGTGACCTTCTCCTCAAAATCAAGTGTGTATGTGGATTGATGGGTTACATTCAAACCTTGTCTTCCTAGCAGAAAAGCAGCTAAGTGCCAATCTAAAAGGTGTATATTGAAGGGAAAGGAAAAGAGAAAAAAGAGAAGAGAGGAGAAGAGGGGAGAGGAGAGGAGAAGAGAAGTGAGGAGAAGTGAGGAGAAGAGAAGAGGAGAGGAGAGAAGAAGGAAAGAGAAGCTCCTCTCATCCTTCCCTGTCATAGAATCATGGCACAGTTTAGGCTGGATGGGCCACTGGAAGTCTCAAGTCCATTTCCCCACTCTAACTTTTGAGTTAGAACATGTTGCTTAGGCCTATTAAGTTGAGTTTTGGCTGTGCCCAAGAATGGAGAATCCACAAGCTTGCTGGGCAGTTGATTCAGTGCTGAACCACTCTTATAATGATCTTTTTTGCCCCATACTTGGTCAGAATTTAGCTTACTGTGACGATGCAAATGCTGCAGCTATCACCTTGCTCTAATGCGGCAGCAGTTGCACAGAAAGGCAGCGAAGCCCCATGCTATGTTACTCTCTCCCTGAACCACCTCCCTAGATGAGGAGAGCGCTGGGACACCCACTGTGTCAAAGCATCATGTTTCTGTGGGAGTGGATGCCCAGCTGTATCAGGGAAGCCTGGTCCTTCAGAGATCAGACAGGAGAAAAAGAGCAGACCCATGGTCTCAGAGTGGTCCTGAGAAAGCACTCAAAGGCTCCTCTCGAAGAAGGAACCTGGGGCAGGCAGAATCTGCCTGGGGTGCCACCAGCTTCCCCAGCCCTTGCGGAAACCTGCTGGGCTCCTTGGCTGGAAGTCTCTTGGGGAAGACATGGCATTATTTCTTTGACAAAGGGCTTGAATATTCTGCCTGCCTATGACCTTTATCAGCCTCAGCTCTTTTTGTAGCCCTGCCATCTAAAGTTACTGTTCACGTACTGTAGCTAATTCCTTTTGATGACTTTCACAGCAAATACAGCTTCTTGAATACTTGTTATGCCAACTCTGTGGATGCTGGTTTTGCATGTAAGGAAAAAATATACATGGATGGATGGTACACCCATCTGTAGGTGAATTAAAAATGAGAGCTACACGGTGAACTCTCTGGATGTGTATAGGCATTTCTGTGTTACATTTGTTTTGACTGGCAAAGCAGGAAACTGTGAGCATCCTTAAGGTTAAGAAAATGCACATGGACAGGGCATGATATTTTGAAGAGTGTCTTGACCTGAACCTGTGATTGCACAAAAAGGAAACAGCATTTGAAAAACAAGTAAAACATCACTAAGATATTCAGGGCCTTGGAGGAAGAAATCTGCTTTCACTTTTCCTGGCATCTTGCCTGTCAAATTATGAGCTTATTTGTGGTGCTAAATCCTTTGCTTGTCTCTCAGAAAAATGCAGGAACTGCTGGCTTTTTTTCCAGTGGAAGGGAGAAGTTGTTAATGATCCCAAAGGTTAGGAAATTGGCACCGTCAGAAGCCAGTACTCCTTTATTTATTCATCATCTGGGCTCCGTGTGGGCTCCCAATGTGCAGGATTGCCCATTTGACTGCCTGCTTTCCCCAGGGACCTCTCTGCATTTGCCCTGTGTGTGCACACAGGCATCAACCTATGTATAAAGGAGAATGAGGTTTGCAGCCAGAGATATAGCAGACATATATTTGGGCTAAAACCATAATGTGATTCAGCTATAGGCAGGGGTCCCAAACCAAACATCTTTGCTGGGCCTTCTGTTTGTTTGAGTTAAACCAAACTCTGAATTGTCCTGTCCACCGAAAGGCCTCAGAGGCGTTCAGCTCTGACACAGGCTATATGTCTATATGTCTCCATCTCCTAGATCCATAAAGAGGTGGTGTGTTCGTGGCCACTGACTCCTAGTCCATACCCACTGGTATGTGAGCAACTAATCCTATGGGACTTGGCATAGGAGCGAGAGATGACTGTCTGTGGTCCCCACTACAGAGGACCTTGAGTCTCAGTGTCTTTAATGTCATAGTTTATAGCACTATGTCATGCAGGCATTTGGCTTCAGAAGGGCTGCGTGACACCCCAACTCAGGCACATCCCTATTGAGCTGTTTGCTGCCTGTGAAGCCATGGGATGTCCCAGGGCACATGGAAAGGCTCTTTCGATCTGATCAGGACCAGCCCTAATGCTCTTCAAAAAAGCAAAGAGGACTCCCCTTCTGCTGTGCCTGTGTCACCTCTGATTTGGCACACACAAGGCCTGGGGAAGGTGGGAAGGATCAGAAAAAACACAGCTACTTCTCCCTTTCTACTCTGTCTTTAACTTGCTGCTCTGTTTAGCACCAGAGTCATCTCTCTGAAGCATGGATGTGGAGGTGCTTAATCTCAGCCCTTCCACCCAGAATGGAGGAGACTCTGTGGAACAGGTCAGCTTCTTCTCTCCAGTTTTCAGAGACTTTGTTAGAGTACAGGTGAGTGCATCAGCTTAGAAAATCCTATCTATTAAGAGCAGAAGGTATTACCTGTTTAGAAAATTGCTTAGGCAACTAAGTGTAGTGAATTTTCCACTACTGGTATCCAGAGAAATCAAGAATCAACTCTGCCTCACTTTCCATTCAAGCTTCTCTCCAAGGAAGCACAAGAGGGGAAAAATTTGGAAGAAATTGCAATAAACTTAATCTTAAGCATTCTAAGCCTTGCTCCTATCCTTCAGCTTGCCCCTTAACTCTTCTGTTTAATTTATAATATTAATCCTTCAAAGGAAAAAAGGAACTTTAAAAGCAAGTCTGGAGCAAATTTATTAAAAATACAGGTGAAAATTCACTGCTTGTTTGTGGAACTGAATACAGAAAATCAAAAAGTGTTCTGGCAGAGGAAGAAATACATTTATTGAGGTATCACGCTGTAGCAGTGCACAGAGACCTCTAATGAGAGCATGTCCCAGTATGCTAAGTAGTCCTTATCTACATGGGAAGTTGCGTTTCCTGACACCTCCTGAAATCTAAAGACATAGCAACAAAGCATAGTGGCTTCTCTTTTACCAGCAGGAAAAGTAACACACTGAGAGATCAGGCTTCATACCTCAAAGCTGAGGGTTGAGCAATTTGCAAAGTGTGTTTAGTCTGGCTTACCCCTGAGTCACAAAGCTGGCATCCCAGTGCCCCTCTCCCCAGGTGCAGTCCAGCACCTAATGAGATGCTGACTCACACATACCCTTGCATGTACCATGTGTACACCATACACTGAGACACCAAGTTTGCTATCTGAAAAGCTCTAGCATTCAGTTTGTGCTAGATAAATAATAATGGCAATAATGGACTAAAATATTAACATAAAAGACTAACTGTTTAAATTTCTTCTTTGTATGATTCGAGCTAACAGCATCTTCTTTTCTTGAAGGGAGACTGCTTTGAAAGGATCAAGAACAGCTCTGCAGAAGTGGGAGGAAGGGACATTTATATAACAATAAGCCTATTCCCCCTTAATTTTTTTCAGTTGGCTGCACAGTCTTCTCCTGTCTTTTGATGAAATCTCTTAATAAAAACATTAAAAGGATGAGCACAGGCAGCTACATTTCCAGTAATAGGATGGGTATGAGGCCAATGAGAAAACTTCATTTCATAAAACCTCCCTGCTGAAATCTACCCTACCTCAGCGTTTATCAGCTTCTCTGCCTTATTGTCTAGTTAAAATGGAAATAGCTCAGCTTCGGCTCTTACTCATCAAGCCATGTGGATGACAATGTCAACTGACACCAGTTTTCATAAGCTAAAAAAGCTGCCCTGGGGTAAGCAGCAGTGAGACCAATCAGATTTAGTGATTAATATTTCCTGCTTCAGAAAAGATAAAGACACACATGCAGCTGAAATTAGACTCTACTGGCAAAGATGACTTGAGAGAATAACTGGGCAAATACCAGGCTTCTGAATGAAGGACCAATGGCTCGATTCTTAAGTGGCATTTCCCAGTGCGGAAATTTTCTGGTTGTGTTACACAGACAGTCAAGCATTAAAAATTAGAAAAAGGAGTTGTCTTCCATTACCCTGCAGCCACATCTATTCCCTGAGCCACTAAAAAAAAGAGCCAGGCTTCCTCTCGGTGCTTGCATAGCAATCGTTTGCTCCAACTCCAGCCAAAACCTGTTCCTCTCTCCTTTCAGCTTGGATATGGTCTTTAGGATTCCTGCAGCGTTGCCAGTGTAGCTCTGAGAAATATCACACTCTCTTATCCTGTTTTTTTATTACTTTCACCCACCAGCAGCTTTAATTTCGCTTTGCTTGCCTGGCCACCTGAAGGAAATGTTTACAGTCTTTCAAAGTGGGCTCACAGAGTTTGACTGTGAAGACGTTACCTCAGTGCAAAACCAGTGCACCATCAAAATGGAGCAATCCAGCTAATGAA
Organism: Mesitornis unicolor; assembly: GCF_000695765.1. NCBI lineage: Eukaryota > Metazoa > Chordata > Aves > Mesitornithiformes > Mesitornithidae > Mesitornis > Mesitornis unicolor. Next base: position 72,705 of record NW_010175752.1, read on the forward strand.
CGGGCAAACTCCAAACGTTGAGTTCATGCTGGTGACTTTGGTATGCTAATGCTGGGTATAAAAGAAACTTGCATCAGGTTTACTCTGTTCTGCAGTTTTATTTCAGAATATTTACTCTCTAAAGACATAAAAAGACAAAAGGCCTTTTCTCCTGCCACAACTTTAACTTGTAATAGGGATCCTGGCTGAGAACTGGCATAGGGATGAAACATCTCTTTATTCACATATACAACTCTCTTTCACAACACTTGCCTTTCCTCAGCCCTTGCATAAGGAAGAGAGTGAGAAGGAATACTGTGGCTCTCAGTGTCGGATACGATTGCTGAGGGTCCTCTGCCATTTCAGGTTCAG
>NW_010175752.1:73086-84734 GCF_000695765.1 Mesitornis unicolor
AGACAGACAGAAAAGCTTGGGTAACTATTGCAGTACGGTGGAAGAACTGGGTCAGCAAAGTTAGTGTCTGCTCTTACAGCTCACCTTCTGGGGTTTCATGGTGTCCCCAAGACACAAATGGGTGGAAAGCTGTCAGATCTTCTCATGCAGGAGCCTCATGGCATTTCAAACCTGCACAATGAATATGCAGCATCTCTCACCTTGCTGCTTTCAGGACAGGGGCTATTAGGAGAAGAGCAGAGTACTGCCTGAGCTAGTTGTGTTGTTAGCTATTTGTTCTTCACAGAGTTTTGGACCCCAAGGTAAGCCCTGAGCAGCTCTAGGGCTGTAGGACACACGTACCAGGCGTTAATGTGGTCATTGACAGGACGCTGAGGTTTTCTGAGCCAGAACTTTCTAATAAAAGAAGAAAGCCAAGTCCAACAGGAGAGGCTTGGAAACAAAGAAACCTTTGAAGGTGGAGTGAACAAGAACAAGCGAGACACAGCCCAGGTGGCAGGAAAGGAGAAAGGATCCCAGTAAATAATGAAAACTCAGGGAGTGAGAGCCAGGTCTGCCAGAACAGAAGGAAAGAGAGACCAGGCTTAGAAACAGGAAAAAAAAGAAGTCACTAAAAGCAGAGGACAAAGCATTAGGAGCCAAAAGGGGCTGAGCAGGGCACTGAGATCAAAGATACTGCCTTATGGAACTTGAAAGCACAAGTAAAACATAAAACCCATGGAGAGACTCCATCCCGGGTAACTCCACAGCTGAGGTTTTCAGGTTTCACAACACAGAGTGTAAAATGTTTGACCTGGTTATTTAAAAAGGAAAAAAAATCTCAATCACAGTCTTTTTTTCCAGAAGAAATCTTGCCTATCAGTTTGAAATACAGGAATGCTACTGTACTTTTTAATCCTTTCTGGTTTTATTTTGGTTTCTTTTCCTGTCATCCTATCATGTCCAAATTTCATGGTGATTCCTCAGTACAGTACATTTTAGTGGGTAGATAGCCAAGCAGACTGAGAGAATGAAATCATATTGTATCTAGTCAAGGCATACAGTTGCTTGGAGTATTTGCAGTGCTCTGGGAGGAAGGGGATGATTAGAGAGGGATTACGTAATACAGACACATGTCAAACGAATATATTAAGGGACAAATTTTACATCAGTATCACAGGTCATGGCTTTCAAAGGAGCTTGGTCTGCATTTGGCTGTGTAAAAAAAGCAGTCAGATTTTTTATATGCATCAAAAACTTATCTCCAGAATGAGATGAAATGTTCATTTGGGGGTGGTAAAGGTTTATGGTGAATCCTGAAGGTCACTGTAAATTAGAAAGCTGGATTCCTTTTTTTCTCATAGTATGCTCTTAGTCACCCTAATTTATACTCCCTCCCCCAAAAGGATGAGCAAATAAATTCGTTTTATTTAAATGGGTTGTCAAAATACAACACAGTCAGCTTCAGCTCACATGTTTCAGCTCAAGAGCAGAAGCAGTCCACACCGAGAGAAGGTCACACTGCCAGTAGATCAGAGCTCTCAGTCAGGGTCACAGGGGTAGCTTTGATGACTTTACAGTTAGTTCACGACTAATAAACAACTTTTGTAAAATGGCTGTCCTGCATCCCTGCTCTCCCCTCTGCCTACTACCTGTGGGCTCTGCCGTTCTGATATTTGACTGCTCTCGCAGTTTGTCTGGACTAGGGGAAAAAAGTATTTGGAGAGGGAGGCACGTATGCTTGCCCATATGTGTGCACGTACAAGGAATAGCTTGTGAGCCTCCACCCTCTGAAAGCAGCTTTTCATTCTTGTCAAGACAAACCCACAGCGAAGTTCAGAAATCATTGCTGTTAGACAGGAAAAGGGCCAGTTCAAATCTGTCACTCCATCAGAGCATGGTATTCCCCCCTGGTAAAGGTCACTTGGAGAGAAGATATGAAAGCAATTCAATACTTGAACTTACCCAAAAAGCCAAGCAACTTATTTACTATGCAATGACCCTGTAGTGACCTCATCCACAACATATGCAGCTCCCACTGGCATCAGTTGGTGTCATGAGTACAGATCAAGAAAACAGTATTGCTGTGCTAGGGGAATACATCTAGTGCATCTCTGTGATTTAGTTTCACAAAACCCGTATGCATCTTTCAATCACTTTTTATAAACATTAATAAAGTATTGAGTGGAACTTTGAAAGATGTGCTTTTATTTTCATCCAGGCGTTTCTAATGCTATTTCTCAAAGCATAGTGAGCAGGACACATATAGCAACTACACGGAAGAGTTGTTCAAGCTGTGCCGTCTTTTACCTTGAACAGGAATGTTCACAGTGATGTTCTGAAATAAATTCCACTCCAAGTGATCGTTTGCTTAAAAGTGAGGAATAAGCAATATTTTTTCTTTTTCAAAACACTGGAGGCCAGAGGGATAATTTAGAACTTTTCTGGCACTGAACTTGGTTTCATTAGTTCTCAAGAAAGCAACTAGTTCAGAAGGTAAAGAAAACTGATAATCCACATCATTCAAAGGCATGCTGTGGTTATCAGCATTGCAGGACCACTGGATGAATCACTGTTTTGTGTCACCACTTATACACAGCTGTGCTGTCACTGTGCAGAATTTTTCTGAGCATCAACATCCAAATCTGGATTAAAAGGGAAACCCAAACAAATTCATCTACTTCCTTCATCATTCACCTGCTTCCTTGTCACAATCATGCCTCCAGTGCGGGGACAGAGAAGAAGAGCAAAAAATAAAAACAACCACCCCAAAATATGAAAAGCTGAGGATGTTTCACAGATAGAAAATAATCATAAGGTCTTACTTCACTCTGCAGTTTCTAATGTGATTTTTTAAAACTAACATTCCTTGGTTTTCCCCAAACCAAGTTTATATTTCTAATATAAAACGGTCAAACTGCCTGCCTGATATAAAAAGCTATTTTCTTTCTTCCTCCCCCCAGCTTTTTTCCCCACCCTCGTCAATTGACAGCACTTGCCTCCGGTGCCTCAACAGTAGCTATGACTGTGTCTTGATGAAAAAAGATGTATAAAATATTACCATAACCTCAGAGGCATGAGTAAAGCCCTTATTAGAATTCGGGACCTACAGCTGGAAGGGGGGCTTGGGCCGGCAGATAAAGTTAACTATTGTTAGCTCACAAGTGGCTCAGACTTCCTGGCAACTGCAGTGAATTACTCAGCCCTTTATGCAGGGTTTCAGAAACAGTTCACTGTTTCACAACAAAAAAGGCATTCAGGCTGGGAAAGATGGTCTCCCAGGGCTCTAGAAAGCTAGCTTTAAGACAGTGAATGGACACTGGAGCCTCCTAAGTGAATGACCACTGTGGGAAAGGGTGGTGATGTCAGCCTGAATGCATTTCCAATGGTTTTGTCCCACTTTTCATTGCTTTTGCACTCTCCCTCGCTCTCTTTCTCTGCCCCAAGCTGTCCCCTTCCTGTTCCTTTCAGGCCATTATTTTAAAGGTTTAGGGCTCGCATCCACACGGAGGGGAGGGCCCACTGCAGCATTGCTGCCCTGGCAATGCTGCTCTGCACTTTTGTTTGCATATAGAAAATATTGGGGTATGGACGGTGGGGGGAGATGAAAAGAAGATGAAAAAATAAGAGGTGGAGGGACTGCAGAAGGGGGAATGTTGGCATCCTCTGGCTTGGAGCTGGGGCTACAAGGCTGAGAAGGGGACTGAGGTGGGGGGGAGGAAAAGTGGGGGCACAAGGAGGGGAACTGGTGAAAGCAGCAGGGATTTGGGGTCCTTTGAAAAACAAATTTGTAATCCTTCACACTGCACATGTTTGAAAGGATCGGCACTTTTGAAGGCCTAGGGAAGAATCGGAATAATGTTCTTAGCTAAGCCCTCGGAAAGAACAGAGCCGTGCTTTGAAAAACATACTCAATTACATAAGTTTATCAAAAGCTTTCAAAGGCTCCTCTGTCCTCGACCAAAAAGGAAAAAGAAATAGCGGAGGGGTGAAAGAGGGAGAAGGCTCCTAAGTGCATTTACAGGTGAACAGCAGCTAAGCTGATGTACTCCGAACCAGTGTGGCCCACCATCCCAGGCCTCCCCATGTCACAACATGCAGGCTTCAAGCAACAAGCCCTGGAAAGCATCTTTGCAAAATCCAGCTGGATGTGTAAGTAACAAGGGAATATGGAGTGAGGAGCTTGATAGACATTCACTCCTTGTAAATAAAACAGTGACTCCCCTGGCTAGCAAGCCCACCTGGTTTGCTTCCTGCTTTCCATGAAATACTTGCTATTCATGCGGATAAATGTATGCAGGCTTGGCTAAGCCTATCCTGAGGCAAAACTATAGGATAACAGCATTGCGCAGAGAGGGAACATTACAGCTTAGCCCACACCAAGTTCCCAGTGTGCTGGGGTTTTTAACGCTAATGTGTCTAAGAATGCAGGTGTACGTGCTGCATGCACAAGTGTGTCTTAGCAGCAATCCCCTCACCAAGGCTTTCTTGCCCTCAGCCTGAGCTGCAACCCAGTTTCACTGAGACTGTCTTTATACGCAAAAAAGTAGCTTTTGCTGATGGATGATTAACACAAATTCACAATCCCACTGCAAAAATACCAGCAGAAACCAAGACAGCCTTATTGTACTGTAAAATAGGTGAGGAGAAGCTGCTGGCTTCACCTAAACTGTCTTTATATTGGTGCTTTCTGTTACCCACACCCAGAGAGGCAATATGCTTCTGCAGCCAGAGGTAAAAGCACAGCACAGGCTATGTGCTTTAGTTTTGCCATAAGGTAAATTCACTAAGATCAGCCTTGTACCCCATGTGAGGCTGATTCCAGTGAGTTTTCTTCTGGTAAAACTTAAGAGCCTTGTCTTCACTGTATCTTTATTCTGGAATAACTCTTGCATGCGATAAGAGACACAGCTTTTTTATGCTTAAAAAGGAAAGGCCTGTGGCTACCTTGTACTAAACACAGGCTCCCTGTCTCCAGTCAGGATTTAGCAGTGATGTACCTTAGTTAGTTGTCATCTGGATAAAACCAAACAAAACCTTTTTGCCAGAGCTTAAGAGAGCAAACGCAAACCCTGCCTTCTTCAAAAATGTCAACACTCAGTGAACCACCTGCACCCAGCCTCAGAGTATGAAAATCACATTTTGACCTGGTGAGGAGACCTGTGCTCCTGAGCTCCTGAGGTGCTTCTGAAAGTTCCTGTCATAAAGATGATCCACTAAGGGTATTTCTAACCAGTCTTATGAGACATAGCAAGGCCATGTTAATTTCTCTGAGGCAGTTTTTCCTCCTCATTCTTTTCCTTAAAAAGACTGATGATACCATATCTTGTTCTATTTGGCTTTAGCAAGAGACCTCAGGTCTCAGATCTTGCCCATGAGCTGAAATCCAAAGACTAAGGAAAGCATACGAGGCTGTGGTTTTGGGACTGCATGCCTGGTTTAGGCCAGTCTGAGATTAAGCTGCCACCAAAAGGACACTCAGCCCTGGACACGCATTGTGCCCTTGCTTGTGGAGGGCAAGTCTATGTTTTCTGATGGCAAGACAATCTCCAATGAATTTAGGCTGACTCTGAAACCCTCTCTTAGACATCTTGTCCTTCCTGGACTAGTGCAAGCTGGTGTGAATAACATTAATATGAACATTCCAGTTCATCATAAATCAATTCACTGGCTTAAATAAACTTACACAGTGCCAATAGAAAAGTTCCTGTACACAGATTTCAGCCAAAATAAAAACAGCAGGTCTTACAATTGATATAGATGTTTCAGTATCATCAATCATGTAGACATGCCCACTGAGAATCTATGTGGTCCCTATGTCTCCACAACTTCAGGGACTGAGGTGGTAACTCCTCGACACTGGTGGCATTTACCTAAATTGTTAATCCACTGAAGATAAACAGGTGTTCAGAAAAACACCAGAATTTTAACATGCCTGCCTGAGGTGTTTTCTCTCATCAGCTTCCATCCACTTGGGCCTTCTGACTTCATCATTTCATTAGTTCTTTTCTTGCCCACAACAGGCTTGGATGACCAATATAAAAAGGGTTTGTCAATGTGCAGGGCCACAAAGATGATTGAGGAAGTGGAGCATCTCCCTTATGAGGAGCAGCTGAGGGAGCTGGGTCTCTTTAGCTTGGAGAAGAGGAGACTGAGGGGTGACCTCATTCATGTTTATAAATTTGAAAAGGGCAAGTGTCAGGAGGAAGGAGCTAGGCTCTTCTCAGTGATAGCCAATGACAGAACAAGGGGAAATGGGAGCAAGCTGGAGCATAGGAGGTTCAACCTGAAGATAAGGAAAAACCTTTTTACTGTAAGGGTTACAGAGCACTGGACCAGGCTGCCCAGAGAGATTATGGAGTCTCCTTCTCTGGAGACATTCAAAACCCACCTGGACGTGTTCCTGTGTGACCTAGTCTAGGTGACCCTGCTCTGGCAGGGGGGTTGGACTGGATGATCTTTCGAGGTCCCTTCCAACTCCTATTAGGAGTTGGATTCTGTGATTCTGTGATTCTGTGATTCTGTGAATGTAAAGTTGAAAAATGAAAATATTTTTCAGGTCTTCTTTGTATACTGAAACAAAAAACAAACAAACAACCACCAAACAAAGGGGCACAACTCTATTTTCCCAGTGACCTCTAATTCCCATTCTGGCTCTGAGCAAGTCTGATCATTCAGGTGCTCACAAGCACTGCAGAGCCCCAAAGGCCCCACCACAAGGCCCTCTTACAACATCCAGCACTGGGTGAAGCAAGCAGAGTTTGTGTGGGAAGGAGTACTTTTTCTTGGGTAGAAACAGCTCTGAGTTGAAGCTGCCCAGAAAACATCCCCTACAAAAAACATTGTGTCCACAAGCCCCTACATAAAAATATTTTGCTGTGTTTAGAAGGCCCTTGTCTGCTCGAATAGCCCCTCAGTCCTCCACATAACTATTATGAGGTACCAACAATTCCCCACCACGACACTTAGAAAAACCTCTCCTTTGAAGCTGTGTGGTCTCATCCACAGCAAATGTACTCCTGTGCCTCATGGGCTTCAGTGGACTGGGTGTCCTGTGGGACAGAGGATGGCAGGAGGGCCTTGCCTGCAGTGGCAGGTAATCATAGGCATCTGAAGTGCAACCCTCATGAGACTCTGTGTGGCATTCAAGTAGTTGTGAAGACTAAGTAGAGGTTAACATCCTGAAAATTTGAATTACAACAAATTTTTTTGCAGAACTTTACTACTGTATGAAGTTTCAATTTGGTTTGTTGGTTTGGGTATTTTTTTTTTGGTCCTGATTCTAGATGGAAATACATGCAGAACTGTTGCAAAAACCTGCAGGACAGAAAGTCCTGTCTACTGTCAGCTCTGCTTGAAGGTTATCTAAAGGTTGGACTATCTTGTCTGGCACCAGGCTCTTAGTAAGCATCACCATTTTATTTCACTTATAACAGAAAAGCTCGTACCATTATGAAGTTCCAGTCATTTAAGATATTGCTCTAAGAAAGAAGGGATATATCAGCTAAATTTGAACCAGCTCAGTGAAATAGCCCTCAAAGTTTGAGTTGGACAAAAATCATAGGAAATAAACAGCTATGAAGGCAGAAGGCCAAAGCAAGATTTAAAAGTCTCTTGAACTCTATCCAGACAAGATCAGGGGAAATTAAAATGATTTTCTAAGAGCTGGCTCCTGGCGGGAACAGGCTGCCCAGAGAGGTTGTGGAGTCTTCTTCTCTGGAGACATTCAAAACCCACCTGAACGCGTTCCTGTGTGACCTAGTCTAGGTGATCGTGCTCTGGAAGGGGGGTTGGACTGGATGATCTTTCAAGGTCCCTTCCAACTCCTAACAGTCTGTGATACTGTGATACTGAGATTTTCTAAGAGCTGGCTCCTGGCAGGTATATTTTAAAGTAGTCTCTGCTGAAATCTTCCCTTCTGTGCTTCAATCTCTCACAGCTTTGTTGTGAATATGTTTAATTAGATTATGGAAAGAAAATCTTTAGGAATATAATCTACCTTCTTTCCTTATATAACATTCCTCTCACCTTGTATTTAAGGTCTTTACAGACACTGATAAGTTTATCCTGTCTCACTCCCTTCCTTCACCTTCCATGAGCTGAGGAAGCAGGCTTTCCCAATTTTCCAGTTAGAGGTGTGAAAATCTCACTCTGACAAAGATTAGATCTCTGTCTGCTGTCTGCAACCACCTTCACTTACAGAGGGCTTTCCTCCTTTCTCTTTTCCTTCCTGGCTTTGGCCATGGTGGAAAAATTGTTCTTCACCTCTAAGCCCATTCTCCTTCCCTTTCCCATTCTTTTTCCTTAATGAAGCACTGTATCTGATTCTTCTTTTCCTCTCTATCCATTTTGCCATCTCTTATCCCTCTGACTCCTCTCCACCAGCCTTCCTGTCTAATTTTAGCTCTGTATTCTCTTGATTCTTTTCATCACAGTTTTTCATCTGATACTTCAGCCTCAATGTTAAGGACTGTCTTGATTTGCCACTTCATGTGTTGTTCCCTCATGTTTTGACTGCACTTGTAGTTCCTTCATAACTTCCCCTGCTCCTGAAAAAGACCACTCACTTTACTTCCTCTTAGCAAACACAGTACTCTGCCAGACATTCTGATGCTTCCCCTTCTCTTACAGCCCATCTACATTAATGGTTCATCTCCTTCTCCTGCTCTTCCTCTTGCCTTTTGGTCTCTTCCTTCCACTGACATAGTCCTTTGTGCAGCAACAGCAGGACCAGTGCAAGTGTGTTTCCAAATGGAGACCAATGTATCCAAGAACCATTGATAGTTGTCATTTCCACATTGCCTAGCATGGTCTTCCTCAAATACTTAATGGTGCCACAGCACCTGCAACAGCTGAGAGAGATTTTATGAGTAGTAGGATAAGAGAATTCAACATGAAGACTCACTGTGGTGAGCAGCATACTGGGACCAAAGGAAAGGAGAGTAGGAAGGCCCTCTGTACCTTTGTTTTCTCAAGTTTGTTTTCTACCTCCATACATAGCCTTGCTAACTCCTCACTAGACATAATTCTCAAAATATACATTGATTTTTTTCTTCCTTCTTATTGGTATTGTCTTCTGTTTTCCTAACCCATAACTCTTTTCTCTCATTTCATCTGCAAATATTTCTCGTCTGCTGTCTTCTCTGAGCACACCACCTGCACCAGATACTTTATTTTATGACACGAACTCTTATATGATCTCCCTATAGCTTACTCTTCAGCATCTTAGTCTCCTCTGGCTCTTCTTTCAGAGCAAGTCTTGTCTTAGGAAAAAAAAAAAAGGAAAATAATAAACTTGACTCTGCTTCTCTAAGTCCCCACCCTCCCATTCTATTCCTTTTCCCCTTCAGCTTCATTGAATATGCTGCTTGCAGTCAACACCTGAAGTCCTTCCCTCCATTTCTACCCTAGACTCTTTCCTAGCAATCTGCAGGAAAAAAGAGGAGGACCTTAGTGATCTCATAATTGTCAAAGATTTCACCCTTCTCAATCTCTCATATGATTTCAACATAACTAAAATCTTATTCTCACGTGGCTTTTAAGTCTTTCATCTCCTCAGTCTTCTCCTTTTTCTCTAGCAAATTCTCATTTTTAAGAGACTTCAAATATCTGAGATTCTGCCTAAGATCACTTTCTTTCCTCCCTCTTTGAAGTATGCTTGGGTAATTCCGACTACATCCATTTTTATGGTATTTTATGCTGTTCCTCAAAACAGCCTGAGATATAGATTTTTACTGTTGTTATTAGTTTCACCATTGACACTGCTGTGTTGATGCTTTAATGTGAGTGGAGCTCTTTTGATAATCCTCATTCAGATTGCTTGTCTATGACCATGCAACAAGGATACAACAGAACTAAAACAAAACTAATATTTCTGATTTCTATTGTTCTCTTCTTGTTCCTCTTCAAACCACTGTCCACACAGACAATACGCTAGATGCACAGAATTCCTTCTTTAACTTCAAAATCTAGTTTATGGCTCTTTGCTTTCAGGATGCCTATTTTTCTTCCTTATATATGTCTTGCTCTCTGGAAATACCTCATTTCCTTGTACAAATATCTCACTACCAGGTTAAGGTCTTGCTCCTCTTTGATCTTTCCGTGGCACTAGTAGTACTCCTGAAATGCTTGGCAGTTAATAGCTGATCATTGATTTAAGTGGGAAGTGAGAAACCTGAATATTTTATTGGATCTGGGCCATGTTACCCCTTAGGGAGCTTTTATCCACATAAACTCAGAGCATCTGCCTAGCATGCAAAATGTATCGGAGTCTGCTTGAAAGACCTACAGTACAAGTACTGACAGACAATATCTAGTTTCATATTATATGAATGGACAAGGAGAAGCCAGGTCAATTCTGCTCTCAGGAGTTTTTCTTCATCTTCGTCTTCGAACACCAGACTTCATCCCTTGCCCCAGGGTGTTCCAGAGTGATGGAGTCCCTCTGACTCCAGAAATACCCTAACCAGTCAGCACTGTCACTGCATGGAGCAATCTCCTATGACCCTTGCTTTGGAGGTCCTACTCATGCCCAGGGCAGGGTGTGCAGACAGGAGCAGCCAGCGGTCTACTTCTCAGGTGCATGGGACCTGGGTGATTTATCCTGTGTCTGTTAGAAACCCTCACAACACTAAATTAATCTGGAAATACAGCATCTTCAGCAATAAAAACTACAATTTGCAACCTGGATGAGAGGTTGGAAGATCGGGTTTCACTCTGCACTTTGCTGGAGTGTGTCCTGACCATTAGGCTTTAGCCTTTTAACTCAAGTTGGGTCACTGTGCAGAAAGTAACTTAAGTTACTTAAAACTTAAAGCCTTGCTCACAAGTAAAGATTAGTGAAAAAAACAGGCAAGAAGTATCTTGACTTGGTAGCCCACTGAAAGTGTGGGGATTAAGGGGAAAGAAATTCTTGTTTACAATTTAATGGGCTAAGGAAAGCCCAAGCTGAACTATAGCAGATCCTTCAGTCCTTCATGAGGGCATGAAGCCCTCAAAGCATGGGTCCAACAGGTACTTTTGGTTGGAAGAGTCAGGTTTCAAGGGCTTTTCTGCCCTGGGAAGCTTGCACACAGAAGGCAGTTTACAGCACCCAGGGGACCCAATGCTAATTTCCCTTGTGAACACTCACCTTAAGCTAAAAGAAAATTTGAGATGGACAGCTCACTATAATTTGATGTTGAAGCAAGCTACCAAGCACATGGTGCAGTGCAGGGACACCCAAAGCTGTAGCAGGACTGGACTAGTGAATCTGAAGTAATTGCAAAAAAAAGTTCCTGTAGATGTGCTCTGAAGGTGGAAACTGCATAGACAAAACCTCATGATGAACCAGTTTATGCAAGGCAAGAAACAGTATTTCAGCTGCTGGCTACTTCTGGTGTTTCTCTGGTTTTGTTTTTACTTTACAGTTAGGGACATCTTTCATAAAAACACTTCTCACAACATATGTCATATTTCTGGCCCTCCTATACATATGGTTAGTTCTGGCAGGATATCAACAGGATTCTAGGAATAATAATTTCACATAAAAACAGAAAGTTATCCAATGTGTTAATACAATATTTGTGATACTATTTATTTTCAAATTATCATAACATTTCATGGAATCATAGAATGTATAGGATTGGAAGAAACCTCTAGAGATCACAGAATCACAGAATCACACAGAA